>NC_081410.1:184537118-184554618 GCF_030272615.1 Cryptomeria japonica | reverse complement strand
TAAACGGTGTTTAACGACCCCAAAAATGGTAGGAATTGACGGAGCTAATTATTAGCATATTCTACACTCAAAGAGATTTCTGGTGCTTCAAACGGTTCATCAATCTGATTCCCAGATGAAAAGTTATGGCTGTCAGAAGTTGGACAATTTTTTGGAAAGTTTCAATTTTCGAATCTGGCTGTATTTTCAAATTTCCAATTTCATGTTTTGGCATTTGTCAACCATTTGGTAATTTATATATTGTAATTTCAGCTCCAAAACAGAAGAAAGTCTATTTACGACTCATACGTAGAAACTTGGGAGTTAGTTGTTGGAGTTGTTGTATGTGAGTTTTTGGAGTTGTGTTTTTTGGGAGTTTGGCTCTGGGGTTGGGAAATTGCTTTATAAAGGGTTTCCAGAAAACTTTGTAAGCTATGTGTTGCAACCTATAAGGATTATTCCTCTTATTTGCATGTATGCATGTATTGCAAATAGTTTATAGATAATAATAATAGTATCTTTTATTGTAATTTGCTATGTTTTTCTATTTCTCGGGTCGTTCCCTCATCAACACACACACACACACATATTGTTGGTGTAAATAAATATTCAATATGGATATTATTACACATTACTTAAGTTAACTTAGGATAGTGCATCTATTCGTAGTTTGGATTTGAGACATTTAGGAAAGTGTACACATAGGGATATAGCTTGTAGGAGAAATTCCACCTTTTGTGGTCTTATTTTGCTGTTACAATCCACATTCAGTGGGTCATCCACCTCTTGTGAAATATTATATTATTTCTCCTATCTACCCCTAGTATTTCTTATCTACCCTTGTTTCTCATTGAGCCACATGTCATGATTGTGTGCTCGTACATCCATATGGCCTTGCCTATATAAGCGGGCACATATTCATTGTATTGGTTAATCCATTGATCATTTGCATATTGATGAGAATATAGTTTGTTCTTGTCATTCTTTTGTTTCTCTTTTATACTTTTCATTGTTCCCTTGATCTTGGCAAAATCTCACATGGTATCAGAGGCATTGGGGCTTCATTGATTAGTTTTTGGAGACATCTTGGAAGGCTTCTATTTTTGGATCTAAGGAACTACACTTTTTGGAGCCATCTTAGAGCATTTTCGACCTCACCATTGCGTCCGGGAGGACATTTCCATAAAAATCGAGTATAAACTCGAGCTATTTTGGCAAAAATCAAATTTTGGGTGTTGGAGGAATTTTTTTCCCAATTTGGGCGGTACGAAATGAAATTTTCGGATTTTTTTTTAAAAAAAAAAAAAAATTCTTTGAATTTTTTTGAAAAAATAAAATAAAAAGAGGGGCATTTAAAAAAAAAAAAGAGTTTTTTTTGGGGGTCCGAAGACCCCCCTGCCCCGCCGTACAGTGTAGGTTGCAGATTCCTATGCAGCAGCCACCGTGCAAGTTGTCTCCCACCGGCGGCAGTTCCTCCGGCAGCCGCCACCTCTGGTCTCTGTCTGCAGCTCTCTTGTCCAGCTCCCACCACCGGCCGCCGAGCCTTCCGTCACCGGCGATTCCTGCGACCTCGTGCAACAGCGCAGCCGCGATCTGCCGACTCTCCGACCACTGCTACCTCGGCGACTGCGCCACAATCGATCCCTTAGCTGTCGGCCCCACCGACTCCGAGCCCCGACCCCATCGTCCTCTGATAGCCCATCAGCCCGCTGGCCATGACCTCTGGCAACCGCCGCCGGGCCCCGCCGTCAGCCATCGGCCCTCCGGCCGACCTCCGACAGCCACTTTCCGCTTGCCGACAACTTTCCAACCGCCACCCGCCTGACCTCCGGCGACCGCCGACAGGGCTTGCCTCCGCCTGCCATGTAGGTAGCCCAACCCAGTCACCTGCCACATCGCTAGCAGGTACCCAGTCAGAGCCACCTGACATTTTTTGCACAGTCAGCGCTCAATTAGCATTTTTGTTTTATAAATTAGACCCCTCTCCGTTGAGCAGTTTAAATTTTTGAGTCAACTTTAGAGGCTCATAACTTGCTCAATTTTGCTCCTTTTTGGGTGCAATTTTTTTTTTATTTGGGATAATTTTTTGTGCTCTTCGCAGTGGTGTGGTTATTTTCTAATTTTGGTGCACAGGTTTTTTGAAATTTTTGGATTCTCTCGGCTGTACCTGTCCAATCATCAATTTTGCAACTTCAAAGGTTTCGTTTGAGCTCATACGACCTCCTTTTCAAGTGCCATTTTTTTTGAAAGTGCATTTTTTTTTGTCTACTTTCATAATCTATGATTAATTTTTAGATATTTTGAGTGGAGATTTTACTTTCAGATATTGGTCTTATTTGGCCTAATTGGTACTTGTAATTAGCTTGGATCTTAGTTTAGATCTCTTGCATTATTAGTTTGAGTCTCTTTTGGCCTTATTGAGGCAATTGTAAAATTGAAATTAGAAGTCCACTTTGCCATTTTTTGCAAGTGGCCCATTGTACACGCACTGAGTATAAAGTGCCAAATCATCATTTTTTTTGGGGGGGGGTTTTAATTGAGTGATTTTTTTTTTTGGGGGGGGGTGTCTTGTGTGAGTGTGCCTCTCTTTCCTTGTTCTCTTTCATTTTTGTTGCAATGAGTCCTCATAAATTTCCACCTTTAACTCCACATAATTATGCATCATGAAAAATTAAAGTATGGAGCAAATTAATGGAAAAAGGTCTCACGCATTATATAGATGGAACAATAGAAACACCACTTGATCCTAAGGCTGATCCTAATGCTCAGTTAGAATGGATCACTAAGAATTGCATGGCTCTTGGAACTTTGCGTAAGTATGTATCAGATGATCTCATTTTTCACATTGAGAAGTGCACTACAATCAAAGAGGCTTGGGATATGTTTCTGAAATTGTATGGTCAAGTTGATGAAATCAGAGGTTACAAGATTGACAATGAGCTCACCAACTTGGATCCCAAGAGTTTTGATACAATTCAAGATTATGTCACCAAAGCAAATGAGCTAAGAGAAAAGCTTAAGGATTGTGGAATTGACAAAAATGATGCTCAGTTGATATTCAACTTGTTGGACAAGCTTGCACCAGAATATGCACCATTTGTGTCTAGCTTCCAAACTCATCGTTTGATAGTGGGGAGTACCTACATTATGCCTTCATTTGATGCTTTCTCATAAATGTTGATATTGGAACAATCTAAGTTGTTGAACATGGGGCTTCTCAAGTCTTCAAAGTCCACGACTTTGGTGGCTAATCAAGGGAATCAAGAAGGTCAAGGCAAAGATTCAAAAAAGAAGAAGAAGCAATCTAAGTCAAAGCGACAACAAGAAAAAGGAAAATCATTCTATCCATCACAAGGCGATTTTTCATCCTCTTCCAAGAAGGGGACTCCACCTAAGAAGGATAAACCAACTTGTGCATATTGAAAGAAGTATGATGATGAGCATCGATGCCACACCAATCAAGTTGATGAGTTGAAAAATCTTCTTGAGAAAAACAACATCAACTTGCCATCGACCTACACAAAGAAGGATTCATCTCCTTCCTCTTCCTCACAGTCTAAGGGAAAAGGGCAAGCTTTTTTGGCTATAACAGGTTCTTCACAACAGTGGATACTTGACTCGGGTGCCTCTTATCACATGGGTTCTACAATGATGGACTTGAAAAGCACTGAGAGGGGGGAGGGTAAATTAGTGACACCAAAACAAACACTACTTTAAACATTAATTGATAGATGAACTTAACCAAGCAGTTAAACAAAATACATGCCATCCAAAATGTTAGGCCCAATATGGAAAGCTAATGTACTGAGAGGGGAAGGGTGAATCAGTACTCCAAAACTTTTCTTGAACAATATATTTACTGTTATGCATAAACCGAATAGTGCAATAACATAATATAAAGCTAAAACTAATAGATAACAATCATACATGATTCACTCCATAACACATATATTTCGGTTACGCAGAAACTCTTGGTTAGAGAGAAAAACTGCGGTGGGGATGACACCCACAACTTCACTATTGCAATAATAAAGAGTGCTCGGTTAGAGCTACATGTTTTGCTATTTCTGATAGCTTACCCTATTAGGAGTAACAAGGTCTGTTAGATCTACCTTGCTAAAGGATTTTACAACACTTAATCTAAATGTTGCACCTAGTTAGAGGCTTTACAATTTATAGACTCGATTAGAGTCTTTTACCCTGTTAAAGGTTTCTCTTTCAACTTCACAATATTACAATAAAATCATTACAAATATCTGCAACTTTACATCTGAAATGTTATAGCAGATTCTATGTATTCAGAATAGATTACCTTGCTTATAGCATATCTCGGTAACCCATATAGTAACTCGGTAAACCCTTCTGTTTACTCTGTTCTTTGACTATTCTCTAAAAACCTTCTCGGTGACCTCTGTGTCTTTGTAACAATCTTCTTACATGCATACATACACCCTTAACTCATGCTATATAAATAGATCTCTTAAGACGGTGATCCAATTCATTGCTTCGATCTTACAAACATGATTTATTGAATGAATAATCATGCAAATTACTTCATTGGTTAGATGACCTCGTAATCATACACAATCTTCTAGTGCAATTTCCAATGTGATAACAGTTAGATGTGCTTCGATCTTGTAACATGTTTTCATATGCATGTCCAGGTTCAACGAATATGGTAACACGTTTCACGCAATGTATATCAACTTGGTGTGTCATCTTTGCTGCTCGGTAGACATGAAAAGATACTCGATAGACAGCTCAGTGAATACTGCGTTCTGTGACTGCTTTCTTCTATAACCGACTAGACTGTGCATACCGACTTCTCTGTGTATACCGATTGCATGATTCGGTAGTGTTAACCGACTAGTGTATAGTATAACTTTGACATAAAACTAATGGTAATCTGATAAGTAGTAACACAAAATGAAATAACAACATCCACATAAAGTAGAACATCCACCATAACACAAGTGTTTATACATGGAAACCCAAATAGGTAAAAACTACAGTGAGATGGAACTCACAACTTAACTATCTGCAGTAATAGATAACTGACCGGTTAAGGTCTTACAAAGAGCTCTGCTAGGAGTGAATCTTGTTAGAGATCCCAAGCTTGATTAGAAGCTTATACCCTGTTACGAGTACTACACTATTAAGAGTAACCTTGCTGGAGGATTTTAGAATCCAAACTAATGGATCACCTTGTTAGAGGATTTGTACAATGAAGCTTGTTAGAGCTTACCCGATTAGGGGATTTAGTTATGTTGTAACGATTAGAAAACAACAAGAAAGATTTGATCTGTTCTGAGTAGCACAAGATGATTCTAAGTACATTCAACACCACTCTCCATCTAAACACTTATCGCTCTTCAGCAAAAGTATTTGCATAGATCACCTCTACTATATTTGTTCTCTCTTTTTCATCTCTTTTGAAATGCTTCACTAAGATGTCTTTAAATAGGCATTCAGACCTTATGTCAGCCATAAGAACACAATTTCCTAGGTGCAGTGTATCTAGACATTTAAACATAACTCATCACAAAAATGACCGCCAAACAAACGGTGCTAGTAATGCATCACAAAATCAGATACCGGTTAGAGTAGTCAATATCGGTTGGAATAAAACTAGTGAATCGTTGTCTAGGAATCTTCCACTTGATCTTCACCTTCAAATTTATCTTCACTTTGATGCTGACTTAGTGTTGCCATAGGTTATCTCCTAGGCACATACCGGTTGACACAAAGTATTGGTTAGAGATAGACCTTAAACATACCAGTTGGTAGTACAAACCAATTGAAGTTATACCAGTAGACAATGCAAACATATATGTGTGTGAGAGTGTTCCATTAATGACAACAAGTGATGAATACATTACAATTATCATCAAGCCAACAATCTCCCCCTTTGGCATTGATGGCAACACTTAGAAAATTTTAGTAACACAATACCGCTAAGTGTGCATACACAACATATCTACATATTTACTCATATTCCTCTTTTAATGCAATACTCCCCCTTAATGCATGCATAAATACAAAATTTTCAAAAACACACATACATATTATTACTCCCCCTTTGACAACAATGCCAAAATGATAAAGTAAAATATATACATATATATAGAAAATCTGTATCAAAGTGTTCATCATATATTACAATTTTAAACAAGTTCATGCATTGGATATTCTCATGAAAATATTATTGAAATTCTGCTTCATCTGGGATAGAGCATTCTTCCATGATTCCAGTATGTTGTCTGTATACTCAGAGGTAGACAACAGTTGAGAATAGAATTCTTCCATCGAATCTAGCGTGCAGGTTTCAGGAGTAGCAATAATAGCTTCTGCACTGGAGTAGGCTCTCTGAAGAATGTCAATCTGTGAGGTGAGTTGACTCTTCAACTCTCTTAGAGATTGGAATCTCTTAGCTTTCTCATTATCATATCTATTCAGTTTGTCATGTAGTTCATCTATAGACCGGTTAAAGGCATGAATAGAGTCCTGGATTGGGACATATGCCTTGCATAACCTTTCTATTTCCTGCTTAGTCTCAACTTGATTCTTAGAAATATCAGAATAAAAGAAAGTAATATTGGAGGTAGAGGCAAGATACTTCCCTCCAAATTCAATACCTTTCTTTAACAGACTGCCATTAAGAGATAAAATCATTTTTCTATTTTCAATGTGCTTAGGCAATTTATCTCCATATGCCTTCTTGTGGCTCTTCTCAGCAGATATTTAAGCAACATCTTCAAGAGATTTGATTTGATCAGATGCATTTGCAGCTAACTGACCAAGTTTGCTAATAGGAGTAGGAAGATGTGCGACAAAGGTTTCCGGTAGTAATCCAGACAAAATTTCTACTGCATTCTAGATTGTCTCTGCCTCAATTCTTTGCTCTTTCAACCTCTTCTTGTATGCACGAGATTGCATAACATTAGCAATCTTCATCATTTCAGATGCACTCAAGGTATTCATGTCAATAGGTCCTGAAATACTTAAAGAGTCTTCATCATCATCATCAAGTAGTTATGGCTTTGCCGGTTCAGGGGGTGTACTCTTAATGATGGCTCTTTCTGTGTTATTCTTTGTTGCATCTTCTGTTTGCTGAGTAATTGCTTCCTCAGTAGACTCCTTTTGAGTAGTCTCAATGACCGGTGGAGATTGGGGTTTCTCCAGTTGTTCAGTTGCCGATTCACTGACCTCTTTTAGTTGATTACCCGGTTGATCACCTAATGTAACATGTACTTTTGTGATTGTAGGAGGATCCATATCTGGTCCACTAATGTTTCTAGATAGGTCTACTGTGTCCTGAATATCTTCATCAATAAGAATAATGGAATTATCCTTCTTCTTGGTTGGATAGACAACGTCAACTTGAACAATTTCCTCTTCATCAATTTTTGGTTGAGGAACATCTTCTGTGGTATGATCCTTACTGCTTGACTGGATGACATCTTCCCTCTTTTTGATTATACAGGCTATCTGATGCGTCTCAGACTCAACAACTAACCTTTTTCCATTTAGAAGCTTCAGTCTTCTTACTTTAAAATCAAAACATGCTTTGTATTCCTTAGTTAAATCACTAATTCCATTTGATGATAGATTGGGAAAATACTGTACAAACACTTCATCAAAAATCTTCTTTTCTAATTGAATGGATTCTTCCCATTTATCTAACAAAGTATTATACAAAGAGACTGAAATATCTTTCTCCAAATCATGTGGAAATATACTGTAATGACCTAAGTAGGTTAGTACCTGTTGAAGTACTTGCTTCTACTCATCTTCAGTAAAAGAATCGTAATGTTCTTTGACATTGTCAAACCTGTTTCTTCCCAATGACTTCAAAATTCTCTCAAATGTTGTGTCAAGTTTGTAGGTGGCAATATCTATAGGTGTAGTTTCCTTTGGCACTACCTTTACCTTCTTAGGTGTTCTGTCGGTTGTTTTTTCCTTCTTAGGTTCTTCTTTAGAATTTGTACCCTCAGACTCTGGTTGCAAAATCAGTTTCCTGTTCCTCTTCTTTGGTACACTCTCCTTCTTCTTAGATATTTTAGGTGTTGGTTCCTTCTTGGTTAGGATACTTCGAGTCACCCTTGCAGTCTTCTTCACAGGAGATTTTTCATCACATTTCTTTTGCTTTCCTTTTGCTTTTTCTACAAGTGCAGTACTGGTTTCAGTTGGTGCGACTTGGACTACTAAGATGTCCAATTTTGTCTTCTTTTTGTCTTTGGGCGATGCTAACAAAGTATTAGCATAGCCAACCAGTAAGTCATGATTGACCTCGTAGCTCACATCTTCCATCTCTTCCTTCCTTGGTTCAATTGTTTGCATCAAGCAAAAGTCATTGGTAACTGTGAAGATTATGTCTTTTTCAAAGTGTTTTACCACATCTTCAGGTAACCTCATTCTCAAGCTCATCTTCTTCTGGAATTCATTAAAGTACCTGTTTGTGGCAGCTGAAAAGGTATTCTTCACAACCTTAATGTTGTTCTTGATCTGTGCATTGACTGGTTGTTCTTTGGACCATTCAATGTCACCTATACCAGGTAGAAAGTTCTAAAAGTAGAAAAATAACCTAACTAACAGCTGACCATATTTGAACTTTTGAGTATTGTCCTTCTTAATGGATTTCAAATTTTGAAATAGCTAGAGTTTGATAGCATCACAAATATCATAGTCTGCATTATCAATTATCATTCTATGTGTTGTATGAATTGTTGCAGATGGAACACTGTTAAGTCTACTGGAGTAAAACACTCAATAACCTATCACCATTGCTACAAGTTTCATCGCAGGGTCCCTAATATTGTTGATAGAAAAAGCACGCCTATCGGATGTAGAACCGGTTAACTTGAAGACAATATCTTTTGAAATTCTCCTCAACTCAGGAACTTCATCGGTTGAGCAATAACCTGTTACAACTCTAATAGCCTCCTTGGTTATTGTGTGAGTCCTCTCTAGATACATATTTTCACCATGGACCCGACTCAAATTTATTCTTATGTGTTCATCCTCAAAGTCTTCAAGAAAGTAGGCGACATTATGAAATCATTTTTCAAAAACCCTAGCATATTTAGCTTCAATATTTCCATCCTTGTTACAGAGTGATTTTAGCTGAGTATAGATGTGAAGAGTTCCCAAATCTTCAATTTTTCAATCTATATAGCTGGACAAATCACCTTTGACCACAACACCACTTGGGACTTGTGACAATGCATTATAAGACATAATTTCATCTACCTTTAGAGCTTCCTCAGGTTCAACAGTGATCATCAACCTCCCTACAGACTTAGAAGTAGATGCCATTCTAGATAAACAAGTTTTGAGGCGGTATACAAAGAAATACCTAAAATCTTGCACGTCTCTCCATTTCCCGGTTGGACTGTTCAAATGCACTCTCGTTCGCTTCTCTACAACTTCTGATTCAACTTGATTTCTCTTAATCACAAAGCAATTCGCCAATTCGCACCAAGACAATCTTGCTTTGCTGTACAATTGCTTCAATTTCTTTTTCTGAAAGAGTTAGGGTAAAAATGATAAGTTAAAACTTGTTTTTATCCTTTTTACCAACCACAATATATGCTCATACTTTTAGGTTACAAACCCTAATTTCACCGCTTAAGTGAAATACTGGTTAATAACACATCAACAAAAATCACCAAAATTCAAAATTCAAAAAATTCTTTCCCACTTATTTTATAAAAGGGGTCAGAAATCTTTTACTGTTACGCTCCCCTTAGCCATATTAGACAAGCTTAAGTCATCGGTGCTGGATTCTCTTCACTAGGTGAAGGAATGATTTCCTCTACAGGCAATTCTTCGCTTTTCTTCTTCCAAGTTTGGTTCATATCTTCTCTTGTTTCCTCAACATTAATTTTCTGTTTGCCTTTCTGATCCTTGAAAGAGTTGACCGATTGACTATTCCTTGATTTGCAAAACTTTAACAGACCATACCAGATGATCTCTAGGGTCCTGCATTTCTTCTTCCTGTTCTTTTTTTGCAGTTCATAGCCATATGACCAAGGTTATTACAAAAGATACAAACAACATTTGTTCCCTTTTTCATTTCGAATGGACTAAACCGGTTGCCATAGGATCTTTGTCAATTCCTATTTACCTGGTTATCAAAATTCCTTGTCCGGTCACCATATGGTCTAGGATGCATGTGTGGTACAAGATTGTTTGATCCATATCTACACTCAATATGTTTATGCCCATACATTCCACAAGTGTAGCAATGTCCTTCAAACTTTCTAGACACATACCTAGCATTAATATTGTAACTTGCATTCTTGTTAGGTTTGTTCCTACAAACATTTGCAGTATGACCAGGCTTATGGAAAACAAAGTAGATAGGTTTAAAAGCCTTCTTACCAGTAGTCTTATTGACTTTAGAAGCAGTTTTGTTCTTTGGATTTTTGCTCTTTGTGCTAGAGGATTCACCTTTTTTAGTTGTATGAAAACCAAGTCCAGAGATATCACCCTTCATTCTTTGTGATTGAATTTGTTCTTCCAACATGGTAGAACTTTTAACAAACTTCTCTAATTTATCATTGGCTTCAGTAAGATTTTTGACAAGATATTCATTATGCTTAGATAGGTTCTCTTGCAGAGATGATGCCAACTCAAGATCTAGCTTTAAGTTGTCATTTTCTTTTGTTTCAGCTATTAAGTTTTCACGCATAGTATCTTTTTCCCGTTTGATCATTATGATTTCCTGATCTATTACCCTGATAAGATCTTCAACATCTCTTCTGGCTTCTAGTTCCTGACTCATGCAGGTAGTGAGACCTTCCATCTCTCTTCTTAAATTCAGTTTCTCAGCCTGCAACTTTTCAACTTCTTCTGATAAAGCATCAATATTAGCTTCGTCTGAAGAACTATTGTCAGATATTTCTAACAATTTTTCAGATAGCTCTGTCCTCTTGACTTGAGAAGCTTTCAGTTTGCCCCTAAGGGATTCAACTTCATTTCTACTAGCTTCTAGCTCTCTAGCCATCTCGAAGTAGCTTCTGTCCCCCATGGTAGTTTCAAGATTCCCTTCTAAGTGGTTAGGCTTCAAAGAAGTTAGGCTCTGATACCAATTGATGGACTTGAAAATCACTGAGAGGGGGGGGGGGAATCAATGACACCAAAACAAACACTACTTTAAACACTAATCGATAGATGAACTTAACCAAGCAATTAAACAAAATACATGCTATCCAAAATGAAATAACAACATCCACATAAAGTAGAACATCCACCATAACACAAGTGTTTATACGTGGAAAACCCAAATAGGTAAAAACCACGGTGAGATGGAACTCATGAGTTAACTATCTGCAGTAATAGATAACTGATTGGTTAAGGTCTTACAAAGAGCTCTGCTAGGAGCAAATCTTGTTAGAGATCCCAAGTTTGATTAGAAGCTTATACTCTTTTAAGAGTATTACCTTGTTAAGAGTAACCTTGCTGGAGGATTTTAGAATCCAAACTAATGGATCACCTTGTTAGAGGATTTGTACAATGAAGCTTGTTAGATCTTACCCGGTTAGGGGATTTAGTTATGTTGTAATGATTAGAAAACAACAAGAAAGATTTGATCTATTTTGAGTAGCACAAACTTGCTTGATCAAATGATTCTAAGTACATTCAACACTGCTCTCCATCTAAACACTTATGTTCTCTCGTTTTCATCTCTTTTGAAATGCTTCACTAAGGTGTCTTTAAATAGGCATTCAGACCTTATGTCGGCCATAGGAAAACAATTTCCTAGGTGCAATGTATCTAGACATCTAAGCATAACTCATCACAAAAATGACTGCCAAACAAACGGTGCTGGTAACGCATCACAAAATCAGATACCAGTTAAAGCAGTCAATACCGGTTGGAATAAAACTAGTGAATCATTGTCCAGGAATCTTCCACTTGATCTTCACCTTCAACTTTATATTCACTTTGATGCCGACTTAGTGTTACCACAGGTTATCTCCTAGGCACATACCGGTTGACACAAAGTATCGGTTAGAGATAGACCTTAAACATATCGGTTGGTAGTACAAACCAATTGAAGTTATACCGGTAGTCAATGTAAACATATATGTGTGTGAGAGTGTTTCATCAATGACAAGTGATGAATACATTACAATTATCATCAAGCCAACATACAAAGGAGCAGTTTTCTTCATTGGAGCCATCTAAGCCAACATACAAAGGAGCAGTTTTCTTCATTGGAGCCATCTAAGGTACCTCACATTTACATAGGTGATGATACACAAGTTGAGGTTGAAGGGAAAGGTTCAGTTGACAAGGATGATGGAACATTTGAGAATGTTCTTTATGTTCCTAACTTGTCTACCAAGCTTCTCTCTATCTACCAAATCACTCACTATGGAATGGGAAAAAGGTTGAGTTTACACCTGATTCAGTTGTGGTAAAGGAACTTGATGATGATGCCTTGGTAGCAGTGGGACAAATCAATGACAACTCAATACTTTATTCATTCTCCCACTTTGTGCCAAGTTCTCCTTCTAGGGCCTTGCTTACTCATTCAAATTTAGAAAGTAAGCTATGGCATGAGCGGTTTGGTCACCTCAACTACCACTATCTTTAGTAGCTCAACACTAAAAACATGGTCATAGGTCTATCTCGAATCAGTTTTTCAGAGGGTGCATGTTCAGGTTGTTCCATGGGCAAGCATCCCAAGGAGAAGTTTGATAAGGGGAAAGCTTGGAGAGCTTTGGAAGTTCTTTAACTTGTTAACAGTGATGTAGTAGGTCCATTTCTAGCACCTTCATTTAGTAAGGCCTGCTATGTCCTCACCTTCATTGATGACTACTCCCACTTCACTTGGGTCTACTTTCTCATTCACAAGAGTGAATTATTTGATAGATTTCAGGAATTCAAGACTTGTGTGGAGAAGAAATCCGGGAAAGTGGTCAAGATTCTTCGTACAGATAATGGAAGGGAATATGTGAACAAGAGACTTAAGGATTTTTGTACATTTGAGGGGATTGATCTTCAACATTTTGTTGCATACACTCCACAACATAACGGAGTTGCAGAATGCAAGAATAGAACTCTCAAAGAAATGGCTAGCTGTATGATTCATGCACGTTCTCTTGATCCCACCTTTGGGGCAGAGGCTATCAGTTGTGCCACACACATCCAGAATCGGGTTCCTCACAAAGCTTTGCAAGGTATTACTCCTTTTGAGGCTTGGACTAGTAGGAAACTGATTGTGAGACATTTCAGAGTCTTTGGGTGTCCAACATGGGCTCGCATACCTTCGTAGAAACGCAAGGCATTGGAACCTTAGAGTTGGCCTTGCATATTTGTTGGATGTCCTGAGGGTGTTAAGGCATATAGATTGATGGATCTTGAGATACATGAGGTGTTTATTGAGAGGAGTGTTCACTTTGAGGAAAGCTCTCCTAGCTTAGCCTCTATACCTCCTCCACCTTCCTCTATTGTGGATAGTGATGCTAGTGATTCAGATGATGAGATTCCTTCAACTCCGACTCGTAGGGTTACACCTCCGCAAGGTCCACTTGCAGTTGAGGAGCCTCGTTCTCCACCTCCACCTAGACCTCGTTGGGCTTAACAGACACTTGAGTCCATGGGTTCTCTTGTTGGGGATCCTTCAGATACATAGAGGACTCGATCACAACATCAGGATCTTACACATGCATTCATTGCTACCGCTTCCGATCCACAGACATTTCAAGAAGCATCAGGGTTTTCTGAGTGGGACCAAGCTATGGAGGAAGAATATAGTTCCTTGATGAGGAACAACACATGGGATTTAGTCCATCTCCCTAAGGGGAGAAAGATGGTTCGATGTAAGTGGATCTATCGAACCAAGTTTGCAGCGGATGGTAGTGTGGATAAGTATAAGGCTCAGCTTGTTGCAAAAGGTTTCTCTCAAGTTCTAGGTGTTGACTATACTGAGACCTTTGCACCCATCACCAAGATGAACTCCATTCACTCGACACTTGCTATTGCTGCAGCTCATGGTTGGGCTGTACATCAGATGGATGTGAAGAGTGCTTTTCTTCATGGTCATCTTGATGAGGAGATATATATGGAGCAGCCATAGGGTTTCATCCAAGATACTTCCTTGGTTTGTAGACTAACGAAATCTCTCTATGGCCTCAAGCAGGCCCCCAAGGCTTGGTATGCCAAGATGGATTCCTTTCTTCTCTCAGCAGGGTTCACCAGGTGTCATTCTGATTCGAATGTCTACATTTTGCAACACGATGAATCTCATTTGATACTTGTGCTCTATGTTGATTTTTTGATCATTATAGGGAGCACCACATTGATCATTAGTAGGGTCAAATCTGCTTTGCATGACATATTTGCTATGACTGACTTGGGTCTTTTGCACTACTTTCTCAGGATAGAGATTTCACAGTCATCTTTCGGGATCACTCTTTCGCAACCCAAGTATTCTCTTGATCTTCTTGCACGCTTTCATATGGTTGATTGTAAGCTTGCCTCAACTCCCTTTCTTTCAGGAGTCATGCTTGAGGCTCAATGTTCTTCTTCACCAGTTGATGCCACATTGTATCATTAGCTTGTGGGTATTCTCATCTACTTGACTCACACATGCTCTGATATTTCATTTGTGGTTAGCATGGTTTCCTGCTTCATGTAGGAACCACATGAGCTTCATTGGAAAGTCGCCAAACGCATCCTTCATTACATCCAGGGTACACATCACTATGGGATTCACTATGCACCAGGCACAAGACTTCGCTTGGTTGGTTACACAGACTCTGATTGGGTGGCGATCTTGATGATCATAAGTCTACTTTAGGTTACAGTTTTCACCTTGGTTCAAGCCCCATTTGTTGGCAGAGCAAGAAGCAACATGCTATTGCTCTCTCTTCGATTGAGGCTGAGTATCGAGGAGCTGTTAATGCAACGAATGAGACCATTTGGCTTCAGCAGATTCTCACAAAGTTTGGGTTCACCACTCCATGATCGACAGTTCTACATTGTGGCAATCAGAGTGCTATTGCAATCTCGAAGAACCCATTCTAGCACCAATGGACCAAACACATCAAGATCCATATGCACTACATCCGAGAGATGATTCAGGAGAAGGCCATTGATTTGCAATATTGTCCTACAGCGGAGCAGGTTGCTGACATCTTTACCAAACTTTTCATCGAGAGTAAGTTCCAGCAGTTGTGAGCTCTCTTGGGGGTGCGGGATGTCTCATTAGGGGGGGTCAGCTAACTTCTCCTTCCTCTCTTATGGGGGGGACTTTTTCCTCTTTGAGGTTTTGTCCTTCTTTTTTGAGAGTTCTTTTGTACACTCATCTCTCTTTTGGGGGGGAGTTTTTTCCCACTGGATTTTCTCCCTTTCTCCGTTTGTGAGAGATTGCATTGCATAGTTTTTCTTGCATTTGCATATTGTACATGGGTACCTATCATGGCCTAGTAGCCGGGACCCATCTTGCATTGTTGACTTGAGTCTTCATTCCCCTAAGTTTCACTTAAGGGGTGTGTTGGTGTAAATAAATATTCATTATGGATATTATTACACTTTACTTAAGTTAACTTAGGATAATGCATCTCTTCGTAGTTTGGATTTGAGACACTTAGGGAAGTGTGCACATAGGGATATAGCTTGTAGGAGAAATTCCACCTTTTGTGGTCTTATTTTGCTGTTACACTCCACATTCGGTGGATCATCCACCTCTTGTGGAATATTATATTATTTCTCCTACCTACCCCTAGTATTTCTTACCTACCCTTGTTTCTCATTGAGCCACATGTCATGATTGTGTGCTCGTACATCCATATGGCCTTGCCTATATAAGTAGGCCCATATTCATTGTATTGGTTAATCCAGTTGATCATTTGCATATTGATGAGAATACAATATGTTCTTGTCATTCTTTTGTCTCTCTTTTATACTTTTCATTGTGCCCTTGATCTTGGAAAAATCTCTCTCTCTCTCTCTCACACACACACACACACACACACACACACATGTATATGTATGCATATACATATATGTATGTATACACACATATGTATGTATGTATATATATACATATATATACATGTATATGTATATATACATATATGTATATATGTATAGATACATATATATACATACATACATACATACATATATATATACACATATATATGTGTGTATATATGTATATATACATATATGTATATGTATGTATGTGTATATGTACATATATATATGTACATACATACATATATGTGTGTGTGTTTATACATATATATACTTATATATATGATATATCTATATATATACATATATATAAATATATAGATATATACATATATACACATCTGTATATGTATGTATATATATATATATATACATATACATATCCATATATACATATACATATACATATACATATACATATACATATATACATATACATATACATATACATATATACACATCTGTATGTATACACACACACACACACACACACACACACATAAGCCAATAGGCTTCTTGTTTGGGATTTTCAGCTTGGAAAAAAGTCAATCTTGTTGCTATTTCCCGTCAATGATGAACTTCCAGTGAATTAGGTGGGCACGTGGCAAGGTTTTTGTTGCCGAAGTTTTGTGCCTGTGAAACTTTTCCTGTTGGTTATCTTTCAAAAAATTGTAAGGACATGCCTCTAGCAACATGGCAACAAGGGCATCAATTAGCTCGTAAGCACTGTCTGCAAAATGCTGGAATGTAATTTTGCAATAGGGCAGGCTTTGCTTTGTTCTCATTTTGTTTGAATTTTGAGAAATGCTTGAGTATTCATTTAGTTGCGTTTAAGTTGTTGGTTTATAACCTTATCAACAAATGCATGTAATATTATGCATTTATTCATAAGCTCATTAGCCAACAACTCAAATGCAACTAAAACAATACCCAGACATTTTCCAACATTTGAACTATCCAGGTATTGCAATGAAGTTATTTCGTCTTAGATGAATATTAAATGTTGTGTGGAAAAGAAAATGTGGTCTTGTGTGATGGGGCTCGAGAAAATGGAAGCATTTGTCGAGTTAAGCTCAATGATAAGTGCAAGATTTTCAATTGAGTTTTCTGTATTGGGGGCATTGTGCAAAGTTTTGGCTTGCAAGCGGTTGGGGAGAAAGAGCATATTGAGAGGTTTTGTTTTTGGAGAACAAAAGCATATTGAAAGTTTGGATCACTACAAAAAATAGTAACCTTACATACAATATGGTCATGAACAACAAATGCGACACTTATTCTTGATCCATTATTTCTCCCAATGCGCATGTGGCCTGAACAATCAATAACTTGTTGTCCTGCAACATGTGTCTTGGAAAATGGATTCATTGCATGCAATGATTTCATGTATTTATGTATACACACACACATACATACATATATACTACAAGACCATATATGCATATGTATATACATATGTATGTGTATAATATATTTATTGAAATACACCAAGTGTTGTTGCGCAAAACCCTGTCATGTGTCCTTACAGCTT
>NC_081410.1:184412118-184532118 GCF_030272615.1 Cryptomeria japonica | reverse complement strand
GCCCAGGGTAAAATGACTTACCAATGCGTCCCCAGTGCATGCTATGCTTTCACATCAAAAAAAAATATAAGGCAAATCAAATTGTATGCAACTATCTATGTAAAAGAGCATTTAAACCCTTCTTCTCATTTGAATTCCCTAATTATCTCCAATCAAGATTCTTCTATAGTAACACTATCTTAAACTGCCCCTCTTTACAAAGCAACCACTTGTATAAGCATTTCCTTTCTCCAACGCTCTCATCGCCCACAATGGTATAGGTACCCACAGACTTCATATTCCAATATGACTTTCATTTCATCTACATTATGCCCATATTTACTTTCTTTTTATGTACTCTTGTAGGTTGCTAATTACAAGTATATGCGACAATAGCTTACAATAGCTATATGCCGGACTTTCCTAGCATTCCATGTAATTAATTGTAAAAAAAAAAGATTGTAATGTTTTTACTTTTGTGAACAATTCCACAACAATTTCAATACAAATGTTATATCCTTTCTTTTTGGTACTCAATACCTCTACCTTCTATGTATCATTTATTAATGTTTAATCTTCCATTTGAGATTTTCTGCAAACCTTGCTTAAAATCAAATTGGCCTTTTATTAGAGATTAAGTTCTTCAACATTGCATAGATATGATTAATTTTGTTCCAATCAATATGTTTGTTAACCATAATCAATACACTGCAATCCCACTATTTATTTATATAATTTTTAAAAAAAAAATAATGCGTCCAAACTATATACTTATTACATATTTGTTCATGAACGCTAATTTCACACTTCATCCTATTTGAAAATAATATCTTTTTTAAAATTCTTAATTTATACTTAATTAAATACCAATAAATCATGTACTGTATCAATTGACAATTTTCCCTGACTGTAGCATTCAGTTCCTCATTGAAAAACATAAAAAAATTGCATGCATTGGCATTGACTAGGCAAACTTTGTGCTTTCATACTCATATGTCATTATCTTAGTTGAATACTTATAATATTATATAATTATTGTGTATTTAACACAAACTTTCCCCTGCATTACAATAGCAATACCCTATATTAAAAATAGCTTCTTCTCACAAATACATTCTATCCATATAATTAATTTGCAACTTTGCTTAGCCTCTCATCATAGAAAAAAAAATACTACAATTTGCTACACATTAAAAAAAGAAAAAGAAAATATCCAAACTTATACAATACTTCTCAATTGTACTAAAAAACAAAAAGAAGCCCTTCATTGTCCAAAGTGCTACTCCACCATTGCACAATAAATATGATTGCAATACAATCGTAATGTTTCCTTATTCTTACAATAATACTACATTCAAACAACTTCATTGCAATATGACACTATCAGTTTAAATTATATAATGCAAAATAATAATACTTTTATCTGAAACTATATTTGTAATTATACTAAATTAATAGTTATTGGTCTTTCGTGTCCATATCCCAATATTGTTTCCCTCTTCTACCCACTCAATTTAGAATTATGTATTCCCTCCAAAACATTAATCATTTAATGATAACAAGAAAAAAACCAAAACTTGCAACCATCCAAAACTCATGAGAGGCATTGTCTACATTTTAAGTAACAAAAAAAAGAAAAAGAAATGCAAAAAAAGAAGGGGAAAGATACATTACTGAATGACAACATCAAGTCACAATGAGAACATCCATCCACTAAGCATTAGAACAAAAAAAAGACAAAATCATTGCATTCAACATTTCCCTTGTTGTTTAACAAATACCCAAAAAAAAAAGCTCCGCTGACCATCACACCTATCGGCTTATTGTTGCATGTACTTCTCATGCAACTGCTAGTCTTAATAGTGTTAGCATATGTCTTTAGAGTTGGAATTGGGTAGGATTAGTAGTGTGTTGTTGTATTCATTTGATAAGATAATCTAAATGTATGTGTTAAATTGACTCACAATGAATAGGAAGGAACCTAAGACATGTAAATGTAAATGTAAATGATATTACAAGCTACATTAGTATGTGAATATGTCACTTGAAAACTAATTATTAAATTAAAAATGTTCTTAATAAAATAATTTAAATACATATTTAAATTTAATATTCATATACAAAATAAAATAATAAAAGTTGACCTCCATAAAAAATAATAATCATAAAAGTTAAATTAAATAATTTATTCTCATTAAAATAGTCATATACATAAGAATGTAGTAAATAGTTTATCTTGTTGGATAGTTTTAAAAATATGAATATATTTTTTTAAGTTAAAATAAAATAAACTATACATGTAATAATTTTTTTCTTTAAATCAATAAAAATATATAAATTTATAAATGCATATGATAAATAAAATAATTTTGAAGTAAAATAATAAACAAAATAGTCCATCTTAAATAAAATAGTTCTATATGTTTTGACCTATTAAAAAAAATAATGATATTATACCATTAAAATGAAATTGTAATTAAAATAATATAAATGTTTTAAATACATTTATTTAAAAGATATTAAGAAATATAATTTAAGGTACTTATTCATTCTAAATAAGAAATTGAATATCTTTTAAAGATATTTAAGACAACAATATTAATATATAATAAATTTATGAAATTTGTAATCTCTATTTATATAAAAAAAGTTAAATTCATTTAATCATTTAACTATTAATAAATTGTTGTGTTCAATTTTTAATGACGAGTTTCGTGTGGGCATTGTCTAATTGGGAATTGAACTATCAACAATGAAGTGGCACAAATGTAGAGTGAAAAAATTAGCACTTAAAAATTAAAAACAAAGATTTACAGCTAAGCAACTTTCTACAGAGACAACAGTTGGTGAGATTGTACCTATGCTTAATTTAGTTCTATAAGTTTCAGGTCATGATGTGAATTATATTAAAAATAATAATTGTTGGCTCTATATCTTTGATTTATAGTGAACAATGAAAATTATATATTGTTTGATATTTAACTTAATTTATTTAAATGTGCAATTAAAAAATAGGAAAATGGAATTTTATACCTATTGTTGGTTATATGGATCAAGAGAAAAAGAAAAATGATATTTTAACAATGATTTGAAATAAAAAATTAAACATGACTATAAATTTTTTTTTTCAAAAAAATTTAATTATGTATAATGATTAGTCAAATTAATTGAAAAAATAGAATGCAATGAATGCATAAGTATTCCTACCTTCACACGAACTAATAATGTGCTAGAAATTGCTCCTAAGGTTACTAAATTGTAATAATATGAAGGGTAAAGAAACAAGTGTCATCTAAGGGAGTATTTGTCTATCTAATATTACAAAATAATAATATTTGTTAGGTAGTTGATAAATTATTTGTAGAATATCAATTTAAAGGTAAATTTCAATAATAATTTCTGATAATAGATTCTTACAATTCATATGTATCACAGTCACATAATGACAACCAATTATTTTTATAGGATTGTAATAAAAGTATTTGTTGTGTAATTGATAGATGAGTTTTGACAATAATTTAAAAGTAGGCTAGGTAATAGTTTGAGATCAACAAATTATTGCAAGTTCAATGTATCATGGTTTTATTATGTTTATGATTTTAGAAATACGAAGTTATTAACATTATTAGTATTATCATATGATAATATATGGGCGACTAGGTTGAAGGGTTGAGATTGTTGATAATTTATCCTTGTGCTTTCCCTTGTTGCATGTTTTTGCATGTGCGAGTAGGAGTTTGGCCACCTCTTGAGCTTCATTTTGGTGTTTTTTTAAAGGTTTTTGTCCTTTGCATAGAATTGGGCATGAGTGTGGGCAATTTTGAAGTGTTTTTTTTTCCTAAGTTGAGCAATGAGTTGCCCTGGTAGCCTTTTCATCTCCTATTTTTTTTGTTTCTTAAATTGCTTGTTGTGTGGGGTTAGTATAGGCATTTTTAAAGAGGGTTCTAATGGGGGTTCAAGTCAACCCCTACCTCTTTTCTTTAAAGATGTGATCTAAATGGATGAAAGTTTTGTCTATAAGCATGTTAATGCAATGAATTTCTCATGCAAGCTATGCATGATGCCAAGATTAAGAAAATATGGGAAATAGTTCTAAAATAAATGGATGTCTTAAAAAGAGTGTTCAAAGACCCATTATAGTTATAAATTCATAAACTATTATTGAGAATGTACTTTATTTAGTTGAGCATTCTTTAATTTGTAAATTCATGAGTTTTTGTGCTACTCTTCCTTTTTGTAGAATTGGGTTCATAATGCATGGCAACCTGAAGATGATTTGTAAGCTGTTTTGGTAGTTAATGGCTTTTTCTTCGTAATTTTCACTCAAATAGTAGATAGACATAATTTTTTTGAAGGGGGGATTATACTTTCATAATTAACCAAGTTTATTTATCAAGCCATGGCATGTTGGATTTGATTTGATGGAGGAGCTTCCCTCTTAGATTCTTGATGGGTTCATCTTCTTAGTCTTCCCATGGAATTCTAGAGACCTAATATTCTTCATACAATAGAAATTGTGCTTGGGAAACCCCTAGACCCTTCTCATTAGACTCTCGAATAAAAAGGTTAATATGTATGCTCATATCTATGTAGAAATTGATCTCAATAACATTTTACTTGATTCTTTTGAAATTCGATTACGAGATGTGATTGGGATCCAATAGGTAGATTATGAAGCCCTTTTGTTTGGATGTCACCTATGTCATGATTATGGGAATCTTTAGAGAAAATTCCCAAAATAAGTCTTTTAGGTGACTCATTTGTAGCAAGGAGCTTCTAAAGTGGAAGCAAATAGAGATAGAAAAGGGAAATCATATTATTGTTGAACAACCTAACTCAAATGGTTTTATTGATGTGTAGGCTACACAACATAAGAAGATAAAATGTTTGTAAAGAAAAGGATTTTCCTAATGGGATCTCAAGAAGCATATTTAATATTCTAAAAAGTTTCAAGAAAATGAATACATTGAATCAAGATATTGCTAAATCTAACCATGATATGAATGATCTAGAATTGGGCAAAAATTTACTACCTTTTGATTCAATTCCTCCTCTTGATCTTCAAGCCCCACCATTGGATGGTAATAATTTTAGTTTTGGTCACTTTTGAAGAGGATGTCAAGTTTCAGAAAGATCTAGATACTCATGTAGCTAAGGAGGACTCTTTTCCTTTAGATTAGATGCCAATGGAGATGGGAAAAACTAATGATTTATCAAAAACTATACTTGATATAGGGTCAAAAGAGGAGATGCAAAATAAAAACTCCCTCTTGTTTGGGATTCAATAAAAAATAATTAAGAAAGGGAGTGATCATAAGGGTTCAAATGTGGGAAGGCAAAAGGAGCAAGTTAAGGTTAAGTTAATTGGGGAGACAATGGTGGAATTAGGTGTTATAAAAAAATGACACTCATTTCTCTAGCCATTTGAGATGATTGTGTTATCTTTGAATGATAGGGATTTGAGTAAAATACCTAGATAAAAAGAACTACTTGTGATCTCTTATTCATGAACATAGGTCATATATAGTTTTCATTCAAGAAATAAAGTTATTTGTGGAATATATGGCTTGTATTTCATCCAATTTTTTTGCAAGGTGATCATTGTCTATCTATTGGGGCTCTTGGTAATGCTAGGGGAGTATCTTGTTTTTGGAATCCTCACAACAATACCCTATCTTGGTGTTTGGGTATGCACAAAATCATGGTTGGCCAAACTAGGCACTTAAGTGGCAATGAAAATTCAGGAAAACAAAGTTAGGCAACTTGATGCAAAAATTTGAATAAGTTCTTAACATTATTTCAAAAATATGTAAGAATTCAATTTGTAGAAAATTGAATGTAGTTTCTAAGCTACTGGTTGGATTTTGAAAAAAAAAAATGTATTTGGCAAAAAATTGAAATTTCAATGCAGTACTACTTAAATTTCAGGAAAAAGATATGAAGCAGGTGTCTGTCTAAACACCCTAACCACAATCAAATCATAATATTTTTTTATAAGATTTTAGATATAAGTATAAGACTCATGTATGGATGTGACAAATATTGTTTTATAATTTTTTTCAAAGTAAATATTTAATTATGAATTTTGTACTACAATTTTTAAAAATATAAAAAACTCATATGTTTGACCACCACAACTTAGTCAAAACTTTATGAATTCAGTGCATTTATTTTAATCCTATAGTATGTGAAGTATAAAATGTGACACATGTTTCAAATTAAGAAATGTGATACCGTTTGAAAGTTATAGATATTTTTCAATCATGACTTTAGTCATAATTCAAATAGAAAATGGATATTAATTATTTATTTAATTTAAAATAAGACATAATTTAGATTGGTGGAAATATGATAATTTTCCTTAAAAAAACTTTTTCATTTCATCAATTTTAGGTAAAAAAAAATCGTCAGCCACCAAGGCAAAGTCTGGAAAAGAAAGGAAAAATCCTAAACACATTTTTGACTTTCTAGGTTTGGCATGTCGAAACCAAATCCCAAAGCAAACCCAAGGCAAACACCAAGGTAGAAATTTTTTGTCAGAGGTAACATATATCAGATATATCCGCAGGTAACGAATATTCGATATTTTGTTGGATATCCAAAATTATTAGATATAAGATTTTTGTTAGTTTATTTCTATAAATATAATGTACCATAATATATAATATATTATAATCTCTTATACAATTATGTATAATATATAATATATTATATTTCTATTATTTATAATATTTAAAATATTATTGTATATATTTTATTTAATATATAACTATTTATATATATATTAGTAATATATATAATATAATATAATTGATTATAGTAACATATATTTAAAAACTTATATATGTCCTGATATAACATTTTATATTAAATAAATTATGTTTCCTTAGAGGCCTTGTATAATCTCCCATTTGGACTCTCTCTCTCTCATGCCCCTTGTCATGTCCACTTTTGTCACTCTCTCGCCCCTCTCCCTTTCTCCCCCCTCCCTTGCCCACATCCTGTCCCTTTATTGATACTTCCACCTCTCCCCTCTCCCCCTCATTCTAATTACTCTCTCTCTCTCTCTCTCTATTGGCATATTGGCATAATTGTTGATGATATTGATGAACTGGTATAAGGACTATTGGTGATGATATAGTGATGTTGTTTGATGACTTGATGATCAATTTGTGTTTTTATTGATGGCAACTATGGTTACATTGTTCTATCATATTATCTAAGTCATCTATGATTTACCAGAAAGCTATGGAATGGATTTGACAGTTAACTACCGAATAGGACTTTAACCGGTAAATGTGGAACTATGTTATGCTTAAGTAATTGGATCTAGAGATTGATGAGGAATTTGGTGTTGCGGTTTGGGATATGTGTTTTGTAACATTGTAATGAGGTTATGATCATAACCGCCTCATGTTTTGGTTACCATAAGTCATGTTTGTGATTAACTGATGTATTTTTTGTAGGGTTTTAGTAGGGTTTAAGAACCGGTATTCAAATCTTATAACAGACAATGATTTTGAGTTTGGTGGTGTATTACATTATGTTTGTAAGCTGGTGGTGACGTGGTTGAATCCACGTGAAGTGTTAAAATGCTATTTTTGCGTGATTAAAGATGTAATCTCTTGGGAAACAACAAAGAACATAGAAGAATGTTTTAAGGACTTGATTGCTTATCAGATCAAAGTGCGGTGATGATTTATGATCATTCAACGAATGTAATTGATTTGTAATTTGCTGTAATGTCCCATATGATGATCTATAATAATTTGTAAACATCTATGATAATCTATGATATAAATATTAGTATGAGGTTGGGGTTTTGTAACCGACTAAGTTGTAAAGTCTATTTAGGGTAAGTCTGTGATGATTTACTGTGTTGGTGATCAAAAGAAGAGTGTGTGGCTGAACTAGTGTGTGTGTCTGCAAGAGAGAAGTAGGTTGGAGCAAAAAAGGATCTGTACAAGAAAGAAAAGTGTGCTATTTTCAAATCATACATATGTTTCTCCCTAACAGTTGATCATACTCAAAATACCTTAACCGGGTAGGTCATGACAGGTCTGATTGTATAAATCCCTTCACCGGGTGACTCATTAGCTTGGGTTCTAAATCCTTTCACAAGGTTACTCCTAATAGAGTAAATCTCCTAACAGGCTTGGGTAAATCCCTTAATTAGGGGACTCCTAACATGGTCTGCTCCTAAATGGGCATAATTGTAAGCTCCTAACTGGGCTAGGCTCCTAACAGGGCGCATTTCGAAAGAGTACAAAATCTTGTGGGTACCAATTCCCACCATGGTTTTTCCCATTTGGGTTTCCACATGAAAATCCTGGTGTTCATGTGTTGATTTATTTCTTATTTGTTGAGTTGATATCTTTCTATTACATGCATGTTGATGAACACTTAGAAGAATAGTTTGATAAATCTGACTAGCAGTATGATTTTAGTTATTACCTGTACTGGTTATGAGTTGCTTTGAAAGAAGTTTTTACTGATTGTTAAAGTTTTAAAGTTGATTGTAATTATTGATTCACCCCCCCTCTCAGTAATTACCAGATCCTCATAAATAACATTGTCTCTAGATCCCTTTCACCTTCTTTCCTTATCTCTTTGGCATGTCCAAGCCAAATCCCAAATCAAACCCCAAGGCAATTTTTTTTTTATCATAGGTAACGAATATCGTATATATCTGCAAGTAACAGATATATGATATTATTAGATATAAGATTTTTTTTAGTTTATTTCTATAAATATAATATATAATATACTATAATCTCTTATATAATTATGTATAATATAATATATTATATTACTATTATTTATAATATTTAAAATATAATTTTATATATTTTATTTAATATATATATAACATTTTATATTAAATAAATTATGTTTCCCTAGATCCCTCATATAATCTCCCATTTGGACACTCTTTCCCTCTAGCTACATGTCTATCTCTCTTGCTTTCCCTAACACCTTCTCTCTCTCTCTCTCTCTCTCTCTCTCTCTCTCTCTCTCTCTCTCTCTCTCTCTCTCTCTCTCTCTCTCTCTCTCTCTCTCTCTCTCTCTCTCTCTCTATTTATAGATCCCCTTCCCCTTTTCTCCCTATCTCCCTATCTCTTGCCAAACCTCATGTCTCTCTAGATCCCCTTCTTCTCTCCCTATCTCTCCCTATCTCTTTGGTACAAGAGCATCCCCGGTTCTTGGCAATCTTTTATCAACCAAAAATATTTATTTTCAGTTTGTTTTCTGTTTTGTAGTTTCAACATTTATTTCAACATTTTCTTGCATTTTCTCACCGGATCTGGCGGAGTTGGATTTTGCTTGTGAACATGGTTATGTTCCTTATTCCAAAACCATGAGACGTTTGGATCTTTTTTCGACAAGTTATCACTTCTGGATTCCAAGACAGTTTTCTGGCTTAGAACACCAAAGTTGCTTGGACCTATTTGCTATTGGTGAATCTTGCAGATCCTTTTCATAGCTTGCAGAGCTTTACTTTGTTTATTCCAATGTTCCTTGGCATGTGGATGATCTTCTCTTTGATCCACACTTCATCATTTGGATTTTCTTGAGGATTCTCTTTAGCGGAGGCCGACTTGATGGTTTTGCATGTTTCATCATGTTCATCATTCTTTGATTCTTCTTGGGATGACTGGATCCCTCTAGACCATATAAAAAATAATCAAAGGGAATATAGTAGATAAATCTTAAGATTTGGAGGTTCGAAGTTGACTGATTTTGTAATTAGGCATGTATGTAGCAGGCCTGCTAGCCGAATCTTGTAGCCCGGATGTTACTGGTTGTTTGTAATCATTTTTCATGATCTAATTCATTTAGTTCTGCATTTCCTCCATCATATTATCTTGCTTTTTTTGTGTTTACTCTTGCTGCACGGTTCAAACAGATCTTATTGAGGTCCCTCCTAACTGTGACTACACCACTCTCCCTCTTTCCCTATCCCTTGCCAACCCCTCCTTTCTCTCTGGATCTCTTTCTCCTTCTCTCCCTATCTCTCTTTCTCCCTTTCTCTTTCTCCCCATTCTCTCTCTCTCTCTCTCTCTAACGATGATAGTAGGCCATTTTGAGCATTCTAACGATCCCTGCATTCTTTTTACAAGTGACAAACTCAAGTTTTCAAACAACAATAGACAATTTTTTTTATTTTTTGAGAATCTTTGACACAATTTTGTCATTAGCAATCATTTTTTAGCATCTTTGTGGAGGTATAATGGGGAGTAGCAGTCATCGAAAGAAAAAATGTAAAGGAAAACTTTCAAAAGACCAAATTGAAGCATATAGACAAAGAGGTAGAGAAAGTCATAGGAAGAAAAGACAAGGTATGTCAAATATTGGTGTTATTTCAAGTGAAGAGGAAATTGAATATGCAAATGTTGAGCACGATATTGAAAAAAAATAAAAAAATGTAGATTGATATTGAAAATGTTGAACATGATGTTCAAATTGGGAATGAAAATGTTGAAATTGATATTCAAAATGTTCAACATGCTATTCAAAATGTTCAACATGATATTGAATTTGGAAATGAAAATGTGAGAATTGATACTCAAAATGTATCACCAAATTACATGAGAAATGAAGACCCTTGTGTGGAAGAAAGACAAATTGCAAATTTAATACCTTCAAGAACCCCAAAATGGTTACTTGAAATTGATGAGAACATTATAGACAATTTTTAAGGTAAGAGGTCAACACAAACTGTTCAATTGTGGGCTACACAACTTTTCAACCAAAATTTTAGCAATAAGACATTGACTGAGAAATGCCAAATTTTTGTACAATTGCTAAAGATGCAAAAGATGAGACCTTTGCTAGCCAAATTGAAGATTCACATGAACAAGAAGATGGAGAAAAAATTGATTATTGTCAAAAATATTTTTAATGCTCTCAATTCTTTTGGAAAGAATAGCAAGGAAAGAGATAAGAGAGCTTCTCAAAGAATGATTACAACCTCCTTAGTAAGCTATCATTTGAGAAAGGCTTGCTTTATGAGACAAACTTGTGTTTATTTCAACATAAATCATAAAACTTTGGATAGAGAACTTGCAAGAAGAGAAAGATTCGATGATCCTCTTCAAAATGATACATGGGATTTTGGTGGGAGGCTTCCATGTGTTAATAAGAAGTTGACTGATAGTGTAAAGGAGGACATTCAACAATTTTGGCACTCTAGCTCTAGAGTATCACCCAATGTAAAGGATGTTTTAAAGTTAAGAATTAACAATTGAGGCTACACGCCGCATCCTAAACATTTATTCGAATCAAGACAAACAATGTTGTTCAATTTTTTTTGTGAAACACATCCGACTTTTCAAATCCCACAAAGGGCTTTGAAACTCTGAAGCCATTTTATTGTTTACCTCTTAAGATTTGTAATACTTGTTGTTGCAAATATTATTTGGATTTTTCAATGTATGATGAACTATTATGTATATTCGTTCTACTTTTCATACTAACAAAATTTTGTAAGAGTGTGGTACAATTCAACTTCCAAAATCATCGAGGGACTTGCTAGTTCTATTTTTATGTCCTAGAGATGATGGTTGCTTTTTCTATAAAAATAATTGTTTAATGAGAAGCACTCACATTGTGGTGGCTTGTCAAAGTTTGTTTCGTGATTTCATGAGGGAAAGAAACATGAATTTGGAAAGAATATTGTTGAGAAAAAAGATATATGAGATGGTAAAATATACTTTCAAGAGTGGAGGTCAAGGTTCTAGCTGTGAGTTGGTCTCTAGAGAAGTCAATGTTGCTGATTTTATTTCAAATTTTTAAGGGAATTTTTTTCTACAAGTATGCAAGGCATACCTATAGGTCTCAGTGGTTGGATCAGAAATTGATGATGTGTAAGAACTCTTTTGTGATTGGCATTGTTATATCAATGGTTGATTTTGAAAAAAACTACACATTGCAACCAGAAAATGAGGCATAAGATCAGTAATACAATTCCATTTAGATTTCTATTTTGGTCCACATAACATATAGACATGCCCCTAATAGTACAAAAGAGGACATGAGGATAATCAAGGAGTATCATTTTTATATGAGTGATGATAGATCTCACTCTGAGTATGTGCAACATAAAAATATATTGTGATGGACTGACATCTCATTTGGTCAAATAACTACATGGGTAAATTCAAGAATTCTCTTATGTTTTATCAGTTGACTAGAATGCTTGCAGAGAGGGTGTACCTCATATTTAGAGTTTTTTTAAAGCTAGGCATGGGAAAGGGGAGCATGATGGAGAAGGTCCATGTTTGAAGATAGCTCTAGTTAAGGGGCAATTAAGGATTTCAGATGCTAAATTATCTGATGCACATTCTATTATTGATTGGTGTAGTTAAACAATGTCATAGGGAGGGACACTTGATTCAACAATGCACATATTCTTTTGGTTGGTTGAGGAGGGCATAATATGACATAGATTGGGTTTTCATACAATCAAAGACTCTTCAAAGATGCATTCATTTTGAAGCTCATGTGCATGTACATTAGACACGAGAGTTGGCTTATTTTTGTCATACTTATATTTAGTGTGATTGTGATCAATGCAAGTCAAGTGAGTGGGTGGATACATGGGTTCTACAACATCTAACTCATTTATCTCAAAATATTATCCATGCCAAATGATGACATAGAAAGTTTAGTTGAGTACGATCATCTTTCTAATTTTCTATAACCATGACATGTTTTTGCAGTTGTTGCACCGTAGGGGAATGAAGAGAGATCAGACTTCTGGTTGGTATGATGTGTACAACGAAAGCATAAACTAACACAACCAATGACATATGATGATGGGTTAATGTATCCTACAAGTTAAACTGTTATTACAGGAACTTGGTTGCAAAAATACATGATTAGAAAAGAATGACATACTTGTATTTGAAGACTATAAGAGACACAAAACCATTCTCATCTATTCACACCTTTTTATAGCAAAAAATGTTAAGTTGTTGAAGCATCATACAAAGACACCAACAAAAGAACTATGGAAAGTTAGTAGCGTTGATCATGAAGCAATACTACATACTCTTAAGCAAAGAGATGATCCTTCAGGCACACTTGACTAGCATATCTAGCTCATACCAATTGACCGTAAAGAATGGAAGGTACAATACATTGCTAATACTATCATCCCTATGGTTCATTAGGTTCATTATGCTTAGGTTCATTAATTTGTTTGGTTAACAAACTTATTCTTCTTATGGCTTGAGAATGCAAGGATTACAAAAATCATTAACATACATGATTCAACTACCAAATCAAAGAAGTGAATTTGTTACAATGATAATGCATCCAACATTGGAGTTTATGTTACTTTCATTGTTAAATTACTTTTACTTAGTATTCTTTCTTTGATACTAATATTTTGTAAATATATTGTAATGTAGGTGTCTTTGAGAGTACCAGTGCTTGGAGCCATGCATTATGGAGCACATATATTGGAATCATATGTATTACTTGTGTATCTAAAATTGCTTGATAGCATGATGTATTTGTAGATGACGACATTGATGTGGTTAGATTGTTTATAGCGATATATTTATAAATGATGAGATTGATGTAGTTTTATTGATGATATACGATGTATTTGTACATGATAACATTGATGTAGTTGTATTGATGATATACAATGTATTCATATTGATGATATATGATGTATTTAGAGGCCAAATTTTGAACATGCAAATGAAATTTTGTGATGATTTTTTTTTGTAAAAAAGATATATGATTGTGTTTGTTCATGATGGTCATCTCTATGTGTAATGATGATTATGATTATGTTAGACATAATATAGTTGTAGTTAAAGATAATATAGACATGTTGTTAGTGTAGGTTTTTTTATTTTCCTTATGTTAGGGGGTATTAATTTTTCCTATAGATATATTATTTAAGATTGCTTAGGTTATTAGGAGTGGATTATATGAGGACACGTGGAAAAATACTTTAGCTACATGTGTAACTCTCCACCTCACATGGGTAGTGATAGACTTATAACGCACTGAAAGGGGGGGGGGGTGAATTAGTGATAGCAAAAACAATAACACTTTAAACCTAGACCGGTAAAAACAATTAACCAGTTTACTTAAAACTTTGCATGCAATCCAAAGTGTTATAAAACCATCCACAACAAGTAAAACATCCACCATAACACAAGTGTTTATACGTGGAAAACCCAACTGGGAAAAACCACGGTGAGATGGGACTCAGAAGTTAACTATCTGCAGAAATAGGTAACTGACTGGTTAAGGTCTACAAAGTGCTCTGTTAGGAGTGAATCCCATTAAAGATCCCAAAGCCCTGTTAGGAGATATACCTGGTTAAAGGTAATATCCTATTAGGAGTAACCTCGGTAGAGGATTTCAAATCTAAACTAATGGATCACCTGGTTAGAGGATTTGTATAATGAAGCTTGTTAGAGCTTACCCGGTTAGGGGATTTAACTGTTGTAGTGATTAGAAAATAACAGGTGGTATGATCTAGAAATAATAGATCTTACTTGTATAAATCCTCTTCTGCTCACTCAATACTGCATCACTGGTATGCTTTGCAACTCCTTCAATAAATCACATCAACTCATCACTTGTATCTCGCATATCAAAATAGCTCATCACAATGTCTTTTTATAGACATTAGATTTCATGTCGGCTCAAGAACCTCATCATAATTTCCTAGGTTCAGTGTATTTGGAAAACTTTCATAACACATTATAGATCACCGCTAAATCTATCGGTTAGAGATAACTCATCACGACCAGTGATAACTCATCACACATTTAGTGAAACCGGTTGGAACACTAATACTGGTTGAGTGTTAACCTCTTCCAACTCATAGACCGATTGTCCTCTATTTGCCTCCTTGTTGATCTCCGTAGTATCTCCAAAATGGTGTGAATGGAATTGACCAAAACCAATTATCATTCCTGCATATACTGGTTGTCTACATATACCAGGTAGACACCTTCAAACCAGTTGGACTTCTCTATACAAATGATACCAGTTTGCAATATAAAGACTTATGAGTAGTACCAGTTTGTCATAACTAAGATGACTATGACAATGTGAATATACGTGTGTGTATATGTGCCATCAATGACAACACATAAAGTCATCCATTACAAAAATCATCATCAAGCTAACAATCTCCCCCTTTGGCATCGATGGCAACACTTAGAAAATTTTACAACTTTACAACTAAGTGTGCTTACAAAAATTGTACATACATATTTCTACTCTCCCTTACAAACTCCCCCTTAACAGTACATACAAAATTTTCACATCACATACATATTTCTACTCCCCCTTTGACAACAATGCCAAATTGAAAAGTAAAATACATATATATTACATCAAAATTTGCATATACATAAATATAAGAGTTTTACAAGGAGTGTTCACTGCAATTTTTAAGAAAATGTCACTGAAAGTAATCTTCATCTGTGAAAAATCATTATCCCATGTTTCTAATAATGTTTCAATGATTTTAATAGTTGTCATAATTTTTGCAGCAAATTGTTCCATTGCATCCACTATGCTCGTCTCAGGGTTAGCCAAAACTACTTATGAATCCTTGTATGCCCTTTGAAGGATGCCAAATTTTGGACTGAATTGGTTCTTTAGTTCTTTCAAGGATCTGAGTCACTTAGCCTATTCAAAATCATAAACATCTAACAAATGTTGCAAAGCATCAACTGACTTGCCAAAATCTAAGGCTGAATCCTATAATGGTATGTAAGCATTACATACCCTCTCCAGTTCCTTTTCTATCTCTTCTCGCCTCTTCTTCAAATTAAAATAGAAAAATGAAATGTTAGATGTATAGGCCAAAATTCTTCCTCCAATTTCAACAATAGTTCTCAAAAGATATTTATTCAAAGATAAAGCAATCTTGCCTTTATCAATATCTGACATTAGTTGCTCTCCCCTCTTCTCCCTGTAATTATTTTCAGCTAAGATATGTGCTGCTTCTTCAAGTGATTTCATTTTGTCAGTAGTATCAACAACCAACTGGCCAAGCTTGGTGATAGGGGTAGACAAATTGATAGTGTCAGTCTCTGGTAGAAGACTTCATAGAATGTCAACAATAGTTTGTATAGTTTCTGCTTCTTTTCTCTGCTCTTTTAACCTTTTCTTTTGAGCTTGGGATTGCATCACTTTAGCAATCTCCATTAGTTCAGATGCACTCAAATTATCTACATCTATAGGTCCTTTAATTCTTATTGAGTCATCCTCATCATTAGTTTGTTGCTTCACCTTTTCTTTTTCCTTTTCATTTTTTTCTTTGCTATCTTCTCCTCTATTTTCTCTTTCTCTTCATCCTTTTTCTTTCCAGTCTCCTTCTCTTCAACCTTTTTCTCCAATTTCTCTTTCTCTGCCTTTGTTTGTTTCTCTTGTGTAGTTGTAGTGACCGATGGCAGTTGATTTTCAACTTGGTGTTCTTTTTCCGGTGCCGATTGAATATCCACTCTTGGTTCATTGACCGATGCTTCAACTGCTTCCTGTGTATCAGTAATGTCCAGTTGCTATACAGTTTCCTTAACTGGTTCAATGACCTTACCAGTTGTGTCAATAGTGTCCTGGATTTCTTCAGTATCATTTATAAAGAAAATAACCGGTGGAGAAGTTGTGTCATCCTTATTCTTAATAGGATAGACAACATCCAGTGTAATAAACTCTTCAATATCTAGCTTTGGTGGAGCTCCAGTCTCTGTTTGGTCAGGTTTATTTTTATGATACTTCAATTGCTCATTCATTCCTTGAATGGCTTTAGCTACCTGATGAGTATCATTTTCAACTTCCTTAATTATTCTTGCCAATAGTTTCATTCTCCTTGATCTTGAATTAAATTGCCCTTTGAACTTAGCAAGCAATGCTAATAATTCATCTCTAGATAACTCAGGAAAATATTGAGTAAAAATTCTATCAATAATTTCTTGATCCTAATCTACAACCATTTTCCATTTATTTTTAAGAATAGAATATAAAGAATCAGGGATTTCCTTACGAATCTCTTGAGGTAACCGGTTATTTTGGCATAGGTAATTGATTACCTCTTGAATAATTTCTTGTTTCTGGCCTTCATCAAATGAATCAAAATATTCTTTTACATTATCAAAATGTTTTTTCTTTAATAACTTCAGAGTCCTCTCAAAATGTCTCGCTGGCTTCCAGGATGCAACATCAATAGAAACATTTTGCTTAGGGATTTCCCCTACATATTTAGATTTCTTACCAGTTGCCTTTAGCTTCTTCTACTCTTCATCAGACTCAGTTCCTTCAGATTATACTTGAAGACTGAGATGTCTGCCTCTCTTCTTTGCATACACCTTGGGTACTGGTTCCTTTTTGATTTGAATGCTTCTAGTCACCCTTGTACCAGTGGTCATAGAAGTTGCTTGCTCAACTTTCTTCTTTTTCTCTTTGGCACTACTGGGTTGAGCAGGTGCAATCCTTTCCTGGTAAGTTCTCATTATTTTCTTCTTTTTATCCTTAGGAGATGCCAAAAGGTTGTTGGCATAACCGATTAGTAAGTCATAGATGAATTTATATCTCATTTCTTTCATCTCTTCTTCCCTGGGTTCAACGACCTCCATAAGGCAAAAGTTAGTGGCTACAGTGAAATAGATGTCCTTTTCAAAGCGTTTCACCACTTCATCAGATAGCCTTAACCTCATGCTCGTCTTCTTTTGAAACTCATTAAAATATCTTTTCTTTGGAAAAATAACATGATAGAAGATAAAAAGATTCCACTGATTTCTTTGACCAAGATGTCTCTTTCCAAGCAAGTTGGTGGTGCTGGGATTCAGGACTTATCTAAAAGAAATAGGGCTTTTGAGTGCAAACTAGTTTGGTCAATGTATACTAAGCCCTAATCTTTGTGGTGCCAAATTATGCAGGCTAAGTATTTGGATTCCCATAATTCTGCTAGGATCTTCACAATTTCTAATCCTCCATAGGGGTCTGCTATTTGGAACTTTATGATCTCATGTAGGGAAGTGGTCTCTAATTTTCTCTACTGGCAGGTCCATTCAGGGGAGGATATTCTTTTTTGGAAAGACTCCTGGAATGGCTTTCCCCCTCTTTCGCAACATGATTCTCTTGCTTTTATTTCAGTTGTTCTTTCTCAATCATGGGGAGTTAGATTGGTTGATTATGTAGATAGTGTTGATTTGTTTTCTCACAAGGTCTCATGGAAGGATCCCTCTACTCTTCCATTGTTCTTGCAGGAAATTCAAAATTTTAAATCTATTTTGCAAGACCGAGTGGCTTTTCTTTCTAAGATCAAAGATCAACTTATTTGGTTCCCTTCTAAATCGGGAAACTACTTTGTTAAAGAAGGATATTTTGCTGTTCAACAAATGGCCAATCAAAATGCTCCTCATTGTGCCTTTTTGTTCTATTGGAATAATTCAGTATTACCTAAAGTTGGTGTTTTTTCCTGGCTCATGCTGCAAAATAGAATTTTGACTAGTGATCGTTTAGTCAAATTTAATATTGCAGCCTCCTTTTCTTGTGTCTTATGTGGTAAAGCTCTTGAAGATGTCAATCATCTTTTTCTTCATTGTGAGTTTGTGAGTAGTTGTTGGCATTTTGTCCTCCAAAAGTTATCTCTTTCATTCCCTTTGCCTTTATCTTTATGGGACATGTTTCAATCTTGGCCAGTTCTGTGCTCATCTTCTCTATTTGCTTGTCTGTGGTTTATAGTTCCCTCTTTAGTCATATGGGCCATTTGGTGGGAAAGAAACAAGTGCATTTTTAGATGTGACTCATCAGATTTATCTGTTGTTCTTGGGATTTTGGAAAGAAGTATTATTGAGCAAGTTAATGCTCATGTTCATAAATATTTTAATATGAATTCAAAGTTCTCTTCCTGGGACAATTTTATGATTTCTTCTTGGAAAAGTATCATTATTCCTATATCACCTGCCTTTCCAAGGATTCGTAAAACACCTGTAGACAGAAATTCCATAAAATGGCATCCTCCTAATGCCCCTTTTTGTAAATTGAATTTTGATGGATCCTCTCGTGGAAATCCTGGTGATTTAGGAATAGGGATAGTTATTTGTGATTATTTAGGTTCTTTATTAGCATTAAAAGCTATGCCAATCTCTTCTGGCACAAATAATATGGCCGAGGCTTGTGCTCTTTTAGAAAGGTCTTGTTATGGCTAATTTCAAATACCTTCACATTCAAGGTGATTCGACTATTGTCATTAATGCTTGCAAGGCAAGAAAAGATGATAATTGGCATTTCTGATATATTCTTGAACAAATACAGACTCTTCTTGATACATATGAGCACCTCATCATCTCACATGTTTATCATGAAGGTAATGCATTGGCTGATTGCCTCGTTAATATGGGTTGTAACAAAACTGTTATTGATTCCTCTCGATTGGGGTGTGATTTGATGAGCTTCCCAAACCTATTAAATATAGCCTGGAGAGAGTCAAGTATTTAATCTTTCTTATTATATTATTGCTCATTTATACGTGTTGATATTCTCTTCTCTTGGTGAGGAATTACTTTTCATAATTCCATTTGGTTTTGATTTGAGGTACTGTGGCTAGGAAATCGGAAATCATCAAAGCATATATGAAAACACTAATCTAGCTCAATCATGAAAGCTAAAATGTAATGATCAATCCTAAACACACTCAATAAAGACATGAAAAGTAAAAACATTCAAAACTAAAGACTATGCAAACCAAATGTAGATCTGAATGCTTCCTTCATGCGGCTCCATTGTCCTTCTTTCTTCTCCAAATAGCCTTTGTTTGTGGATCTCACCTTCAAGTGCATACACATGAGATGAAAGCAAATAGGCAAGATAATGGCACATGAGTACTCAAAGCGTGATTGATTAGAAATTCGATAATCTGATTATTCTCATTAGCCAAGATTGAAGAAATTCATCCAATTTATAGAAAAATTGGAGAGATGATCAAATTAGCATGATTCAATTCAAATGGAAATTGCAAATCAATTATGTCAATTATGACAAATTTATGACAAATTTGCACTTTCTATGCAAAATTGATTGATTGATAATTTATGACAAATTATGACAAATTTCTATGTCAAAAATTGATTGATTGTCAATTATGACAAATTATGACAAATTGACATGTCATTCCCATGAAATTAGGAGAGAAATAGGAGGAAATTGAAATTAAGAATTTAGAAAATTAGAAAATTAGAAAAAGAGGAATTAAGAAATTAGGAAATGAGGAAATTAGAAATTTAGTGAATTAATTAATAATTTTTCATTTATTAATTAATTCACAAAGAGGGAATTTAGAAATTTGATGAAAGATTAGGAAATTAGGTAAATCAATTAATAATTTTTCATTTATTAATTAATTCACAAAGAGGAATAATTAGCCAATTAAATGAACATTTAATTGCGATGAGAAGACTTGGGATAAATAAATAATTTATTAATCCTAAAGGGAGAAATGACAAACAAGGTTAAATGATTAAATCAGGAAACCTTAGAAGATGAATTAGGTCTTGATGAAAGATAATTGACTCGATCATGATTCTGATTAACAAAGGACCAATGTGATAAATGATTTGATTGATAAATGCGCCAATTGACGAGGAACAATGACTAATTGATCCAAATTGACATAATTGAGACAGACAACGTTCGATGGCAAATTAATCGCAAAATGACAAAATTGACAAGAGGACAAGTATTGATGACAAAATAGATTGCAAGACGACAAGATTGAAAATGACCACGATCGATGACAAATCGATCGCAAAATGACAAGATCGAATATGACAACGACCAATGACAAATCGATCGCAAAACGACAAGATTGAAAATGATAAGGATTGATGACAAAATGACAAGATTGATAAGAGGACAAAACCCTAATTAGGATTGACAATGTCCAAAATAATGACAAATGAGCACGCACATTGATGTGACAGGCTAAAATCGATCAAAATCATGACTGGATAGTGTTGTCAACAAGACCAAATTTGAGAGTGAGACGAATGAAGAATGTAGAAGAATGAATCAATGCTCGCAAATGATAAAGACCAAGTGCGAATCATAGGAGAAATGTTAATGCGACGCAAAAACCCTAAAATAAGGCAATGCGCAAATGTTAAAGTATGACTCCGCAAGCGTTGACCATTTTTAGGTGTCTACATTTTGCCCCTCTTTGAGACAATGCGATTTTAAGCGTTGTTTCAAAGAACAATAATGAAAAATGCCCCAGACACTGACAATGACATATGCATGCCCCCTCAAGGAATTGACCGGAAACATGCAGAAAAGAGGCCAATTGATCGATAAAAATGATAGGATTGAACGGACTGACAATCGGAGACCGGATGCATGAAGGACAAGCAATTTAAGATGCAAAAGACCATGACCAATCATAAGATGGAGAGGGTGCACGTCCATCTATGCACTGACAAAGATCTATAAATGAGGCAAAGAGAATGAAATTTGCTCATTTGCACTAGCCCAAGAGGAGGATTTGTTGCTCTGGAAAAGGACACTTGCAGAGAGATGGCGAACATTCCAATGGCAGATCACCTTGGAGAACATGTACGCACATTCAGACAACTGGACGACGTGGGAGCAGCGGTATGTATCTCAAAAACCCATGTTTTCAATTTGATGAATTTGACTTGCTTGCGGGAGATTGCGGGGCCCATAGGGGATGCAGAAAAGGACTCCTGCACTTGTGTAGGGCGAATCCTGTGCTTGTGTAGGGTCTTCTACGCTTGTGTAGGGAGACACAGGCGCAGGACATGTGACACAGCCGCAGGACTCATCACACAGGCGCAATTGTGTAATGTAAACCCTAATTTTGGTCAAAATAACATGCAAATGATCTGGAAAGGGGGGATAAGGGTAGGATAGGTCAGATTAGATGAAAAACACCCTGATTGGACATGAAAATGAAGAAATGCAACCCATAGGAGCAAACCCTAAAACTGACAAAATATGCCCCAATTGTGATGCAGAGTCGACAGTATCCATTGATCACGCGAGAGAACCGACCTGACTGCTTCATGCTACGACATAGACTTAGGAGCACGGATAGAGATACATTAGCAGGACTTGGGATATACTATGTCACATTCATGCCCGAGATTAGGGCAAACACAGGACTGTTTACCGCATTGGCAGAGCGATGGCATTCAGAGACTTCCTCATTCCATCTGGCGACTGGAGAGGCGACGGTGACACTGGAGGATGTATGGCGTATCCTCCGCATTCTGATTCATGGAGAGATGGTAGCGTAAAACCCAGTGATAGGGAGAGACGTGTTGTGCAGATTATTTGAGTGCGACATAGAGGATCTGGATATCGTAGAGAGGGAGATTGGCTGGGAGACCATTGCATCAGAGTATGATCGACGATATGTGGTGATAGCAGTGGTGATAGCATGCCTACTAGCAGGGGACAGATGAGGACATGGATTCCCTATTGGATGGGGAAGAGTGCTAGAGCAGATGGAGACAGAGGGTATGGTGTATGCATGGGGACCATGTGTACTGGCTATGCTGTATTTTCAGTTGCATCAGATAGCATATCAGGGAGTTCAAACTTTGAGCTGTGGGGTTACACTGCTGCAGGTATGGGCATTTGAGCATATAGCCATATGTCGACCAATTGCAGAGAGATAGGTAGTACCACACCGACCATATGTGTACTGCTATGGGGGAGCACTAAGACAGGGTCCATTTGGATACATATTGTATTGCGACATGAGCTAGACAGACTGAGAGAGTTCACATGGAGGCCATATCGTGATTGCCCTGGATGGTCAGATGATAGTGATGAGCTACCATATTGTAGACAAGAGAGGTACTTGATTGGGCGACCAGTGAATCACCAAAGAGTGATTGAGATGTACTTTCCAGAGAGAGTCAGATGATAGTTTGGAGAGAGGCAGGATGTACCTAGGAGGACTGCACACTTTGCCCGATCTCACAGAGAGACGAGTCAGTGGGGGAGTATGATTCAGCCACACATAGCATATACTGACTTCACATAGCTACATCAGAGACAGTGGGATTGGAGATCAGATGTGGCGGACGCCGGGACGACAGAGGAGTATGAGAGATGGTTTACACGACGGCGGCCAGTGCCATTGATAGATCCGGACATTCTAGTACCGAGGAGACAGGAGGACTTCCCACTCACAGGAGAGGAGGAGGGAGATGATGAGGATGAGGAGGATGAGGATGGTGATGAGGATGAGGAGGATAATGAGGATGGAGATGAGGATGGGGATGACGAGGATGAGCCAGATTCAGGTGAGCAGGAGGCATTGCAGGATATAACCATAAAGCCGGAGACAGCTAGCATAGAGGAGATGGAGATGTGTAGGGCTACCATAGCGAGTCAGTAGGATCACATTGCAACTTTAGAGAGAGAGCATGAGCAGTTCAGAGCAGAGATAGCCAGACTCATAGCGGCTTGAGATACAGCAGTAGCTCAGGCACAGCGAGAAGAACAAAGAGTCACTGAGTATATTGGGTTGATTCGGGATGCTAGTGCACGGGAGATGGCACAGCTGCTGGTAGAGACCAGAGAGGAGATACGCCATTGGAGGACACTATATGAGAGTGTAGTTCTACCAAAGCAGAGAGCAGCTTCATATCAGGCACAATCGAGGACAGAGAGCAAGGCACGCTCTCGGAGGTCATTGAGCAGCATGGGGGTGAGTGGACCTATGAGACCACCACAGCCAGGACCAGGAGGGACATCATCCGCAAGACATGGTAGGGATGAGGAGGACAGAGGGAGCACCCAGTGACAGAGGCACATACTCCCGATGACAGAGACAGATGTAGTTTGATATTATATAGTCAGCCTGCGGGCCATACTTAGGACAGACAGTCCAATTTTGTACTCCGATATTATTTTGATATATGATATGATATGCATCGATATGATAGGATGCAATGTGTTATGACTTATGTTATTTTCCATGTATGGATATCTTATGCATTATTTCTTGTGGAACATGTATGGATATATATATATATATTTTTAATGTGTTTTTGATGCATTTATAATATGAAATGGATAAAATGCTTGATATGATGCTTGATGTAATGCAAATGTATTAACCAATGAATGTAGGATGCAGCATATGTGTTTGGGGAAATCGGAGCACTAGACCGAACTGACTATCCAAACTGATGGAAGAAATGTTAGTAAGAAGAAAATGAGACAGAGGACAGTTAGAGACGAAGAAAAACTTGCTTTTAGTAATGCACTTTGTAGGTGAGAACCTTTATTTTAATGTAGCAAAACGGATGCGTAGCATTATGGCATTGAAGGCCAAAGCTGAAATGCAACCTTTTTTGCAAAAGACAGACACATCGCACACAAGGAATGAGTGAGGCATCCTAGGGTGCATACATCAAGGGTCGAGGTATGTGCGACATTCACAAAGCAAACGTACTTATCACAGACACCCAATGATATAGTTGCCCCAGTTTGTAACAAACATTCCACAAACAACAATCACAACAAAAAAGAAAGGGACCATGAACCATCCCGGTCACTCTAAATCACTCAGTGACATCATCGAGCAACATAGGAACATGACTGAAGCCAAAGATAAATCAGTAAAAAAAAGATAAGATGCACAAATTCCAATAAATCAAACAAACACCTTGATCTTCATTGTCAAAAGTTGAAAGTGCTGAAAGGACGATCATGCTGTCTGGTTTCAGGACATGCGGTACCCTGTCTAAGATAGGACACAGTCTGGTTTCGAGTATACCACACCCTGTATTAGACCCATGATAGTAGAGACAAGGACAAATGATTTTGAGGTTGATTGATATGACAATTTTGATCAGTTTGAATGTCTGGTTTGATTGAAAGAGTTCATCTGTTTACGCATGATTTCATTAAAGCGTAGCATTGGATTGCAAGTCGTTTGATGTATACTCAGTGATTTGTCTATGAGGGGTTATTTATGTTTTTGTTTTTGCTTTTCGAGATTTTACAATTTTTTTGTTCATTTTTTAGGACTTTATTTGATTTTTAGGGATTATTTCAGGACATTTTTGAATTTTTTTTTCAGGACATTTTTCAATTTTTATGTGATTTTTTCAGGACTTTTAAAAATGTTTTTTGAAGATTTTTTCTTAGGACATTGTTAAATGTTTTTTGAAGATTTTTTCAGGACATTTTTAAATGTTTTTTGAAGATTTTTCAGGACATTTTTAAATGTTTTTTGAAGATTTTTTCAGGACATTTTTAAATGCAAAAGTTCCAGTGATTGATCATGACAAGGGGAACGCACCCAATGCGTATCTAAAAGAAATACATAGACCAGGATTGAAACATATGTACAAGAAACCGGAGTATGCAAGACAATGATGTTGACCAATAACAGGCCTGGAATAGAACATTGAGTCAAGACAAAGATAGATGTGAGAAACGGGCCGAGAGAAAGCATAGCTTAGAGGTCATGACAGATGATGGAGCAACGATCTCATTTTACACATGGCGCTTGTTTGCCAGGTTTTCACCAAGGTACTTGCCCAAAGCGCCTGTTTGCTAGGTTTTCACTAGAGGGCGACTCATTTTTCTTTACTTTTGTTTTTGCTCTTTTTCTCTTTTGTTTTTTTTTCACTTTTTTGCTTTTTGATGATTTTTTTTTTGTATTTTTTTTTGCTTTTTCAATTTTTTTGTATTTTTTCAGGATCATACTTGAAGAAATGCTGATAGATGTTGTTGACAGGATCAGACAAAGGTTCACCTCCTGGAGTGGCAAGCTGATATGCCCTTGAGCCATAGGCTGCAGTCACTATGAAAGGCCCAACCCAATTAGGTTCAAACTTACCTTTGATGATGTCAGTAGACTGTGCGTTCTTAGGGTTTGCCTTTAAAACCAGATCTCCCACTTCAAAGTGTCGCCCTTTGACCTTCTTATTATAAGAGCGACGGAGACGGTTTTGATATGCTTGCAAATGTGTCAGGGCTGTCTGACGCTTCTCATCTAACATCTCAAGCTGATGCAACCGAGAGACTCTGTGTGTCTCATCATCAATCAGATGTTGTAGGGAAACACGCAAGGAAGGAATCTCCACCTCCAAAGGTAAAATAGCTTCCGCACCATACACCAAGGAATAAGGTGTTGCGCCAGTAGGTGTGCGGATAGAAGTGCGATAGGCCCATAGTGCTGGATTCAACTGTACATGCCAATCTCGACCAGCGTCATTGACAACCTTCTTCAGGATCTTGATAATGGTTTTATTTGATGCTTCATCTTGACCATTCCCCTGTGGATAGTATGGACTGGAGAAACGGTGTTGGATATGAAACTTTTCACAGAGTTCTTTGACATCTTTATTCTTGAAGGGACGACCATTATCTGTGACTATGGCAAGGGGAACCCCATACCGACATATGATATAATTTAGCAAGAATTTTGAAATTTGGACACCAGTGATATAGGTCATGGGGATAGCCTCGATCCATTTTGTAAAATACGCTGTGGCTGTAATGATGAACTTGTGTCCATTTGCTGATGTCGGGTGAATCTTGCCAATAAGATCCAATCCCCATTGAGAAAAGGGCCACGGAGATATGACAGAATGAAGCTCTTGGGCTGGTGCATGAATATAGTTTCCATGAATTTGGCATTTGTAGCACTTCTTAACAAAATCATGAACATCTTTTTCTAGAGTGGGCCAATAATACCCAGCATGAATCAACTTTTTGGCTAAGCTTAGACCATTGAAATGGCCCCCACATATACCATCGTGAACCTCGTGTAAAGCCATTTGTGCTTCGTCAGAATCCAAACACCTGAGGAGGGTATGGTCAAAGGAACATCAGTAAAGGGTGTCGGCGATGATGACATATTTGGCTATCTGTCGGATGAAGGCTCGGCGTTGGTTAGCGGAAAGGTTAGTTGGTAAGGTTTGGGATTTCAAATATTGATATACGTCATTGTACATTGGGGAGTTGGGAGCAACAAGAATGCACATCACATCTATTGTCGAAATGTCAAAAGAAGGAACCAGCAATTGTTCAACTAAAAATTCACATTTGTCCATATTGTGGGGCATATTCAACATGGAAGCAATCATAGCCATCGCATCTGCCGACTTGTTTTGCATTCTTGGAACTTGACTGAAATGAATAGCTGTGAATTTGGTCTTGAAGAAATCTACCATATGCTTATAAGGAATAAGCTTTTCATCTTTTGTTTCGTAGTCATCATTCACTTGTCGGATGACTAATTGAGAATCTCCATAAACTTGCAAATGCTTGATGTTCCAGTGGACCGCTACTCGGAGTCCTATGACCAATGCTTCATACTCTGCAATGTTATTTGTACAATGAAAAGTTATCCTGTAGGACTTGGGAATAGCATCACCTTGAGGGGTGACAAACAATATGCCTGCTCCGAACCCGAACTTGGTATGGGACCCATCAAAGTATAACTTCCATTCATTAGAGGATGTGAGAGAAAAGACTGATTCATCTGGAAAATTAGTCAACATGGGATGGTCATCATAAATAGGAGCCTCTGCAAGTTGATCTACTATGACTTGTCCTTTTATCGCCTTTCGCTCCACATACTCAATATCAAATTCACTGAGGATCATAACCCACTTTGCTAGGCGACTCGTCAAAGCTGCTCTGCTAAGCAAGTATTTTAGGGGATCAATTTTTGCAACCACCAATGTTTGGTGATTTAACATATAATGTCGAAGCTTTTGTGTTGCAAATACCACTGCTAAGCATGCCCTTTCAATAGTTGAATAATTTAACTCATAGCCTACTAGTGTCCGACTGATATAATAAATAGCTCACTCTTTGCCGTTCTCATCTTGTTGGGCCAAGAGAACTCCTAATGCCGTTTTAGTTGCAGAAATATACAATATGAATGGCTTTCCTTCTATTGGAGGTGTTAGAATAGGCGGCGACAACATATAGTCTTTGAGAACTTGAAAGGTTGATTGACATTGCTCAGTCCATTTAAAAGTGACACCTTTATGCAATAGATGCTGGAATGGATGACACTTGTCAGCCAACTGAGCTATAAACCGATGGATGGACTGGAGCTTTCCTTGCAGACTATGTAGTTGACGGAGATTAGAAGGAGGAGGCATATCCATTATTGCTTTAACCTTGGCAGGGTCGACCTCAATGCGTCTATGAGAAACAATGTACCCTAGTAATTTGCTAGCTGTGACACCAAAGACACACTTCTTTGGATTAAGTCTGAGCTTGTAGGTCTCCATTCGGTCAAATATTGGGCCCAGGATGGCTAAATGACTATTTCTTGTGACAGATTTGCATAACAAGTCATCAACATAGTCCTCCATCAAAGTATGCATGAAATCATGAAAAATTGTCATCATTGCTCTTTGATATGTAGCGCCTGCATTTTTAAGACCAAAGGGCATCATATTCTAGCAATAGGTACCCCAAGCACAGGTGAATGCTGTCTTATGTTGATCTTTACGAGCAATGCGAATTTGGTTTTAGCCGGAGAAACCATCCATCAATGAAAGCATCTCATATCCAGTAGTCATGTCCACTATGATGTCTATGTTTGGCAGGGGAAAATCATCCTTAGGGCATGCTTTATTGAGATCCCTAAAATCTGTATAGATTCTGATGCCCCCAGTTACCTTGCTAACTGGTACTAAATTTGAAATCCAATCTGCATAATCGATGGGTTTGATAAAGCCCACATCTAGTAATTTCTTCAGTTCCACCTTGACCAAAAGAGCCACCTGGGGATGCATCTTTCTAAGTTTCTGTTTGACAGGCTTGGCATCTGATTTTAATGGCAAATGATGAAGGACTAATTTTGGATCGAGGCCAGGCATATCTGCATAGGACCATGCAAAGCTGAACTTCTTCTCAAGAAAGAAATTGACAAAATCTATCTTTTCCTGTTGTGATAGAGAAGCAGCAAAATGAATGACCTTAGGGTTGTCAGGTGTACCCAAATTGATTTCCTCGGTCATTTCCACAAGCAATGTTGATTTGTCCTGACTTGATAGGGGTATGTCCACTCTTCCACCTTTGGGCGCCTCAGAGAGGTTTTCACCCGTAGGTATGTCTTTTATTTTTACTTTTTCATGGTCAGAGAGTGCCTCACGGTTTTCACTCAAAGACCTATTCTTTTGATTTTTTACTTTTTCTTTTCTTTTTTCATTTTGATGACTAGAAGAGGGATTTGACTCCCCAAAATATGCCGTGGAATCCAGATCAATAGCAAATCCTGCCTTATGATCACCTTGTGGTATGCCTTCCCATAGTCCATGGAATTCTACAATTGCTTCGTCATTTTGAAAACAGTCCAATGTGAGTGGTTCTTGTTGGTCATGTTGGATAAGCTGGGGATAGATGAGGGGCATGTCATCATCAGTTGTAAGGAGAGAGAGGGCTGATATGGTAAAGATGTAAACATCTGTGGTATCACTATCCGAACTGCTTGTATCTGATTCGGAGCTTGGGTCCCAGAATGACTCTATCCAAGCATTAGGACATGTTTTAGGAAGAGGAGTTATTTCATGTTTATCTTCCATAGGCAAATTATCAGGGTCAAGGAAAATATTGTCAAGGGCATAGGAGCTAGAAGAAAAAGAACTCCACTCCCATTCATTAGAATCCGTTTCGGGTCGGGTATCCTCAGGTGTTATTTCATCATCAGAGTCACACCCTTTTCTACACGGGGGCACTTTGGTAGATGTGGATCCAATTCGCAATGGTACAAAACCTAACCCTAAAGTTGGAGGTCGCATCTTGGGTATAACAGGTTCTAGCCTTCCATTGTTGTTCAGGCCTAAGCCACTGCAACCATCATATCCTTTCTTTTGCAGCATAGTAAATCCTTTGCCGTATCGTTCCACTGGCAACCTGACAGGTGGGGTCTCAGTTGGATCTTTGTAAAGCCAATCTATGACATCATCATCTAAAGTTTCTTTGTCAAGTTCACCCCATCTTGTAAATGTACTGGGAGGCTGATATTGAATAATGACCTTAGGCTCCTTTTGCAATAAAAGCGGTTTGCCATATGATTTTGGAGATATTGGTAAATTCCCGATGAGGAATGTTTGATCCATTGAATATTCTCCACATCCTTGGTCCTGTATCTTTAATTTTCCTTTGACAGCATCTAACAATTCATTAGGATCCACATAACTATGTGACTTGGCCTCTCTATTGACTGAGACTTGCTGCTGAGGGGTATCCTTTAGAGTAGCACAAAATTGAAATGGATTAGGATCTCCTGGAATTGTTATCTCAGTTCCATTGTAAGGATATTTTAAACATTGATGATAAGTGGATGGAACTGCTTTCATTGCATGGATCCATGGACGGCCAAGGATCATATTATAAGGGAGATCAAGGTCTAGGACCTGCAGGAAAGTGTTTTCTGTCACTAGACTGACTCTGATAGGCAATGTAATTATCCCTTTGGATGGGCGCTCAACATCATCATATGCTTTGATTGTTATTCTTTTGGAAGCATCAATGTCATTTTCTGTATATCCAAGGCCAATGACCACTCTCAAGGTACAAATATTAAGACCGACTCTGCCATCTATCAAGACTCATCGGATTTTGCAATTATGGACAAAGACTTCAAGGTGTAAAGGATCATTATGAGGGAGCTTATCAGGTGAGATATCATTATCAGAAAATGCGACATTTTGGGAAATAGCTAGATGTCCAATCCGGGCTTGAAACTGGTCAACATTAATATCTGTCGGGATAGTGGACTCAATTAAAGCTTTATCTAGGACTGCATGATGCATGGGAGACATTTTCAACAACTCAAGGATTGATATTTGTCCAGGTGTCTTTCCTAGATGATCCAAGAGATTATACTGACTTGTAGGAGTTGGTTTGGGAGGAGCTATAGGAGCTCCTTTCAAGACTATTTTGGATCGATGAGTGGTGACCGCACAAGAAGGATCTTGTTCCTTTATTCTCAGGGTGGAAACATACTCATTTGATGCGCGAAAATAATTGATGACATTGTTATAACTGTATTTGCATGATTGGCCATTTGAGTAGAGTTTGAAGAAGACGCCTTACCCTTGTCATGATCAAGTAAAGGAGTTTTGAAAATGGTATGATCAGTGTTAGAGGTCGCATGGGGTGGATCTACCTCAATTACTCCTTGCTCTAACAGGTCTTGAATCAGATGTTTCAATTGAAAACATGATGTAGTTTTATGTCCTTTGGACCGATGATATTCATAATATGCATTATCATTCCACCAATGTGGCTTTACCACAGGTTCTGCCTTGATATCTGGTAGCTTGATAAATTTTGCTTGTATTAATTGTTTCATTACTAATTCAATAGGCTCTCCCAATGGTGTAAATTGTCGAGGAGGCCCATCCTGTGATCAGAAAGGTTTGCGTTGTTGGTTTTGTTGTTGGCCTTGTTGTTGATTATATTGTTGAGTATGCTGTTGTTGAGTAACATTGCTCATTGGCACTTGATTTTGTTCCATAGTTGACATATTAGGAACACTCAATTTCTTGATCATGAATGGGGGTTGATTTGCATTCACTGCTCTTGCATCAACAACTCCATCATTTGTGACATTCTTGTTCTTATACCAAAATCTATTTCTGTCCCCTGAATTGTTCGTGTTGTCACTGTCTTTGTTGAGCTTAATGATTGCCTTGGCTACAAGAGCAGTTTCAATGTTCATCCCCTTCTTAATGAGTTTCTCAATAGTACTGGGACTTTTCAATTTTAGCTCATACATAATTTTTGGGACCAAATTTTGGATAAACAGATTCACTTGTTGTTCTTCAGGTATATCGAGAGAAGAATGACTATACAAGCTTCGCCATCGTTGCAAAAAAGTCACTAATGGTTCACCTTGCTTTTGCTTGGTGTTACATAGATCTGACATGGTCACGTCACTGTCGATGTTGAATGCAAAGTGAGATATAAACTTTTGAGCCAATTCAGACCAAGTCTTTATATTTCCTGGCAGATGTGAATACCAATTCATGGCTTGTCCCGTGAGACTTCGTGCAAATAATCGCATTAAATATGTCTCCTCATAGATTACTTTAGTACATGCCACGAAAAATGCTCGAATGTGATCCTTTGGATTGCCATTCCCTTTATATTTCTCAAAATTAGGTGCTTCAAAATGCTTAGGGAATGGAGGCATGTATAAGCTCTTATCAAATGGATTAGGACATAAATCTTGATCTGTATACAATTTCTTTGTTCCTTTAGTTTCTAATGCGTCAACTTGTCATTGCAACTTCTCAAGCTGTTGCGCAATTGTATCAGATTTTGGGGGTCCATCATTAATCCCAGTGGGTATTCTTTGTCGATACATCATGTTTTTGATCAGTTGTTGATGCTCTGAAATGGCCGTTTTTGGTGTCTCTGGCATATAAAGTTCTTGGTACATCTCTTGTTGTTGTGGTTGTGCCATGCCTTGATACCGACTTTGTTGCTGTACTTCTTGGAGCCTAGGTTGATATTGCAACTGAGTAGGTTGTTGATATTGCACAGGTGCCAATTGCGGTTGTGAAGTATGATAGCTTGTTTGCCTTGGCATACATTGAGGCACATGTTGGTGTTGAGGCTGACGGATCGGGATTTGTTGACTTTGTGCCAATTGTTGTCGCGGTGTATATCCCATCATTTGTAAAAAACTTTGTTTAGGTGGTTTTCGTTGCTTCTCCTTAAGATGGGGTATGGCACTTGCATTAACTTGCTGTGTTGTTTTTCCAATCCATTGTGATGATAGAAAGTTTACATTAACTTGTACTGGTACCGATGGCGCTGCAATTTGTTGTCGAATGCGATATTGTTGTTGTTGTACATTGCTAGTTTGCACATTCAATTGTACCTTTTGTGTATTACTCAATTGTTGCAACAATTGTTGTTGGTGTAAAACACTATCCGTAGCTCTTTGTGTCGCCATTATCAAAGGATCTGTCGCAATAGTGTTTGGCAAATATATTGAGCTTAATGGGACGTAAGAACTTTGTTGCATCATGGGATTGTTTTGGACATTGGTGATATCGGGCATTCCAGTTGTGAAACTTTCCTGCATCTTAGATTTTGATCCACTTTTATGCATGTAAGGAACTATTTCTTGTTGAGGGATATTTGTCAATATTTGCGTGGTCTTTATTTGATCTCGTGTTACAGGTGTTGTGTTAAATAATGGATTATTTATTGTCTCAAATGGTGACTTTTGAGGAATAGTCACTGTCAATGCCTTTGAAACACGTTTGCTCATCAAGGTAGGCTAAGTTTCTGGTTGCACATTTTCTTCATTTGGATGCGGAGAGAAACTTAACAACTCACCACCTTGTTGTTTTTGCACATTGACTTGATCACATGGGGAGGTCACATTACTCATCATGTTAAGATATTTTTGTGGGAAAATTTTAAAGACCTTGTTCAAGAACTTATCCATCTTTTTTGTCATCTTAGGATCTTGAAGGAACATATCAACATCATCAGAAGCATCGGAATCTGATGAAGAATCTGGTTGGACATTTGGATTCATTTCTTGTTGAATGCCTTGATCTGAACCAAATCCTTGCGAAAGAGTTTGTTCTTCATATAATGTTTGAGTTTGAATGTCATGTTGCAGGTGTGGTTGATTCCAATTGAAAGGTGCACTTCCTCTTGGAGTTGGTGGAACACTCCCATGTCCTGGTTTCATAGGTACAAACACTGGTTCATATAATGGAGGTGGTCCAAGTTGAACCATTCCATATGGTGGTAAAGATGTATTTGATGAACCTTCAATTTGCACTGTTTGACTAGTTTGAAACTCCGAATTTTCTATGTTGTCCATGAGTTGATACGTTGGTTCGCCCATCTTTTTAGATTTTGATCTTGTCTCAACAGGCATGTCACTTATGCAAATGTAATGTTTTTGGAAATTTTCAAAGACACTATATGATATGCAACTAAATGCAAACTTAAATAAATGAAAATGCAATCTATGGCAAGAATGCAATCTATGTTTTTGGTTGTTTTTGAAGATTTTGACAAACTTTCGAAGGCAAATCTAAAAGAGGGACCCTTAGGAAATTGGAATGATGTCTAGACCTCGAAGGACAAAAGGACCAAGTGACAAAAGGACAAGATGACAATGTCTCCCCTATATGCTTGGATACTAAGCTAGGTTTGACAAAATGACATTGATGACAAAAGGACAAAAGGTTTGATAAGGTCTAGACTTCCTAACAATGACTTAGGGTTTATCAAAGATTTGGATTACTCAAGTATGACAAAACCTAGTTTTGACACTATATGCTAAGGGACAATTAGTATGCAAATGACCCTAATATGATATGATAATGACCTAAGCTTAATGAAGGGACCTAGGGTATGCAAATATGAATGTATGACAATGGTATGACTTTAATGCAAGAGGACACATGCAAATGGATGACCCTTATGCAAAGGAGTATGACCTAGATGAAACTTAACCTTGGTACTTGACAATGACTTTGCAAAATGCAAACCTAGGATGAACCTAAATCTAAGTGACATGTGGTGTTGAGACAAGATTTTGAAAAATGTTTGACAACCATGTTTGAAGGTGTTTTGAACTTTGTTGGATGAAATGTTCTTGTGTTTAGCCTTGTTATGAATCAATTTGCCTTGTTCTTGAAATGAGATACAATTCAACTTTTGACAAGCAAAGAATACAAGATATTTCAACTTAAACTCAAGACAATCATGCTCATTCCCACATTTCTTATGGTAGGCAAGGACATTAGGTACTTGAGAGGTAGACTCATTATGGGATTCAAGGAGAATACATATATGCTTGACCCCACGGGCTCCCCTCCACGGAACTCACTTCTCAGGGCAGCCAAGCATCAGTCCCCATGGAAATCTCCCCATGGCAAACTTAGTATCTCTTCCAAGTATCTGAACTTGTCCTTCTCAAGCAACTAGAAGGGTTTTTGGCCTCTAAAAACAAGGTGTTTAGTAAGGATTTCTGTTAAGCGTTACTCCTTGATGTCACACAAGCGTGATTGAGACATTAATCCCATCAAGATACCAAACAAATGTAGTTGCACAAGCATGATTTAGACCGTAAGGTCCTACTTAGATGTTGATATGAGAAAGAGTTCAAGGGTCATCACTTCCCAAGTAACTGCAATTCCCACGTAACCCTTCCTTCAAAGCTTTCGCCCATCAGGAATTTGTTTATAGTGAGTTAGAATGCCAAGGTATTCTAGCCGTACTCACTTTGGGTCGTTCCCTTTTCACGATTATCACTTGCTTGCAAAAGCAAATGGTCGGGAAGGCAGACCCTCTAAAGGTGACACACAATCAAAGACATGAGCATGGTATCAAAGATCTGAATTTCTGATCACCCTAAGAAGGATGAGAGCATACTCTCCTACTCCAATGTCAAACTCAACAATCAAATCAAACATAGATTCATTCCATCCTATTTAGAAATCACTAGGTGCCTAGGAATTAATTGCAAACACAAAGTTTAGTTGTAGTCCAAGGCAACCTGCAAAACCTAAGTCAGAAGTTTGATATGCTTAGTCTTTGACTATCAAACCTGCACAAAAATGTGTTAGTAGTTTCATTTGTTATCTTTGTCATGCGTATACCAAGGTTCTGCACAGAGAATCAGTACCAAAAAAAAAAAAAAAAGCAGAAACAGAATGCAAAAGAAAACAATTTTCAAGTAAAAACACTGTCTTTTACCTCTGTTTCTGGACTTTACACAGGCGCAGAATGCATGACATAGGCGCAGAATGTCTGACATAGGCACAGAATGTCCTTGACACAAGTGCAGAATGTCTGACACAGGTGCATAATGCTTAACACAGGCGCAAAAGTTCCCAGAAAACACTGCACTACCCTGTTTCTTGGGTTTTTGACCTGCAAATCAACTCAAAAGCACTCAAAAGCATGGTTAAGTGGTTAGTTCACGTCGGGTTCACCAATTAATGTGGCTAGGAAATCGGAAATCATCAAAGCATATATGAAAACACTAATCTAGCTCAATCACGAAAGCTAAAATGTAATGATCAATCCTAAACACACTCAATAAAGACATGAAAAGTAAAAACATTCAAAACTAAAGACTATGCAAACCAAATGTAGATCTGAATGCTTCCTTCATGCGGCTCCATTGTCCTTCTTTCTTCTCCAAATAGCCTTTGTTTGTGGATCTCACCTTCAAGTGCATACACATGAGATGAAAGCAAATAGGCAAGATAATGGCACAAGAGTACTCGAAGCGTGATTGATTAGAAATTAGATAATCTGATTATTCTCATTAGCCAAGATTGAAGAAATTCATCCAATTTATAGAAAAATTGGAGAGATGATCAAATTAGCATGATTCAATTCAAATGGAAATTGCAAATCAATTATGTCAATTATGACAAATTTATGACAAATTTGCACTTTCTATGCAAAATTGATTGATTGATAATTTATGACAAATTATGACAAATTTCTATGTCAAAAATTGATTGATTGTCAATTATGACAAATTATGACAAATTGACATGTCATTCCCATGAAATTAGGAGAGAAATAGGAGGAAATTGAAATTAAGAATTTAGAAAATTAGAAAATTAGAAAAAGAGGAATTAAGAAATTAGGAAATGAGGAAATTAGAAATTTAGTGAATTAATTAATAATTTTTCATTTATTAATTAATTCACAAAGAGGGAATTTAGAAATTTGATGAAAGATTAGGAAATTAGGTAAATCAATTAATAATTTTTCATTTATTAATTAATTCACAAAGAGGAATAATTAGCCAATTAAATGAACATTTAATTGCGATGAGAAGACTTGGGATAAATAAATAATTTATTAATCCTAAAGGGAGAAATGACAAACAAGGTTAAATGATTAAATCAGGAAACCTTAGAAGATGAATTAGGTCTTGATGAAAGATAATTGACTCGATCATGATTCTGATTAACAAAGGACCAATGTGATAAATGATTTGATTGATAAATGCGCCAATTGACGAGGAACAATGACTAATTGATCCAAATTGACATAATTGAGACAGACAACGTTCAATGGCAAATTAATCGCAAAATGAAAAAATTGACAAGAGGACAAGTATCGATGACAAAATAGATTGCAAGACGACAAGATTGAAAATGACCACGATCGATGACAAATCGATCGCAAAATGACAAGATCGAATATGACAACGACCGATGACAAATCGATCGCAAAATGACAAGATTGAAAATGATAAGGATTGATGACAAAATGACAAGATTGATAAGAGGACAAAACCCTAATTAGGATTGACAATGTCCAAAATAATGACAAATGAGCATGCACATTGATGCGACAAGCTAAAATCGATCAAAATCATGACTGGATAGTGTTGTCGACAAGACCAGATTTGAGAGCGAGACGAATGAAGAATGTAGAAGAATGACTCGATGCTCGCAAATGATAAAGACGAAGTGCGAATCATAGGAGAAATGTTAATGCGACGCAAAAACCCTAAAATAAGGCAATGCACAAATGTTAAAGTATGACTCCGCAAGCGTTGACCATTTTTAGGTGTCTACAGGTACTTTTCTTTACTTGATCATCACTTGGCATTCATTAATGATGAGTTGGTTGTTATTTATGTTGTTCATGTGTTTGGTACTCTCTTCTGGTGCGAAATATGGAGATATTTATTCACATTGGGAATCCATCCTTCATATGTCATTTAAAGTTTGGCGTGGCATTGTTTTCATGATTATCTTTGTACACTGCTTCTTTTGGTTTGTCAAATTTTTATGATATATCTCCTATTTCTTTTCATTTACGACATAAAAATTTTGGGCTTCATTTCTCTCTAGCATTTCCGCATTCACCTCTTCTCCTTTGGCATTTGTCTATAATGGTAGACCACATATCTCATGTCGTTAGTGTCAGTCATGTTTTCGACCCTTGTGTTTCTTGTAAATTCTTTGCATTTTGTAGTATATATATATTTTGGTGTAGGAACATGTCAATTTTGGTTGCAGGGCCTTCAAGATATCCCATGAAGATGGATATGTCCTTCGATGCTGGTTTAGTCCTCTTTCTTTTTGGAGCTCTCTTCTTCATTCACTGGGCAACCTATGTTATTTATTTTTCATGTCCTTATTTTGTAAACAAGCTTGCATGCTCCTATTCTATAAAATGAGCTTGGATGCTCCTATTTGTAAATGAGCCTGCATGCTCCTTTGCTAATCTCTATTTTGAAACTAGCTCCGGCTAGAGGATTGTTTACTACTTCTCTTCTATAGTCATGTTGATGAGCAATGACCAGAGTTTTTCTTACTGGTTCTTTTCTCTGGGAGTTTAGTTTGGTCTAGTTTTTTAATATATTGTAAAAATTATATATTATTAATAAAATATATCAAGTGGCATTGCCACCTTGCTTAAAAAAAAAGAAGAAGTGTTCTTTACAACCTTGATGCTATTTTTGATTTGGGCTATAACTAGTATGTCTTTAGACCATTGAATGTCACCAATTCCTGGTATGAAATTCTGAAAGTAGAAGAATAGACCAATCAACAGTTCACTATGTTTAAACTTTTGACTATTGTCATTCTTGATTGATTTTAAGTTCAACATCAATTGACTTCTCATTGCCTCTTATAAATCATAATCTACATTCTCTACTATCATCCTATAGGCGACATGCACAGCAACAGATGTCACACTGTTCATCTTGCTGGAATGGAATATCCGATAGCCAATAACCATAGTTGCAAATCTGAGTGCTAGATCTGCAATGTTGCTGACCGATATAGCATGATCGTCAGCAGTGGTATGTGTCAGTGCAATCACAATCTCTTTTGAAATTGTTCTCAATTTTGGTACTTCACCGGTTTGATAGAAACCAATCACTGCATGAATAGCTTCCTTTATGATTGTGTGGGACCTATCAAGGTACATATTCCCTCCATATACACAACTAAGGATAATCCTAACATGCTCTTCCTCAAAATCTTCAAGAAAGTATGCTGCATTATGAAAACCCTTTTCATAAACCCTAATATATTCAGATTTGATTTTCCCGCTCTTATCACATAAAGATTTTAGTTGCAAATAGATTGACAGTGATCCTAGATCATCAATTTTATAATCTATATAATTGGATAAATCACCTTTTATCAAAACACCTTGCATAACTTGAGACAATGCATTATAAGATTCCATTTTATCTGATTCCATTGACTCCATAGCTTCAACAATAATCATAAGACTCTCTGCTGGTGTAGATGACGATGCCATTCTAGATAATCTTGTTTTGAGAGAGAATAACAAAATAATACCTTATTCCCTTTGCTTTGGTAGGGTTTCTAGTTTATCACTCGTATGCACACTTGTTTAGCCTTTCCTTTTCTTCGAATCTAATTTAACTTTTGATCCGTAGCACAAATCTGTTCACAATCCTCTAACAATGCTCTGTTTCGCTCTGCAAGTGCTCAAAACTCTTCTTCGAATGTAATTAGGGTAAAAGTAACTTAGTAAAACTTTCTTTTATAAAATTACCCATTGCATTAATTGCACAACCGATAGGGTAACAAACCCTAATTACCGCTTAATAAACTCACCTATAACAATAGGTATATAACCGGTTGGTAATCCTTTAGAAAACTGATCGATGATAATATAAAAAATTCTCATAATACAACTCGAAATGCAAAACTCTCTTACCATACACTCTTCAAGGGGTCCAAAAGTAGATTTACTGCTATGCACCCCTTAGGCTTGTTGAAAAGCTCAGTTCACCGGTGCAGGATTCTCCACACTAGGTGAAGGGTTAGATTCTTTTTTTGGCTTTTCCTCACCTTTCTTCTTCCAAATTATGTTCATCTCCGCTCTAGTTTCTTCAACATCAACCTTCTGCTTACCTTTCTAATCTTCATAGTGGTTTACCAGTTTGTTCTTCTTGGTTCTACAGAACTTAGCCATGTGTTCTAGTTTGTGACAATGCTAGTAGGCCATCCCAAATTCTCTCCATGGTCCTGCATTACCTCTTCCAGTTCTCCTTTTGCAGTTCATAGCCACATGTCCATAGTTATTGAAAATTGTGAAAATCATATTTGTTACCTTCTCCATTTCATAGGGATTGAACCAGTTGACATAGGGTTTTTGCCAGTTCATGTTTCTCCAGTTGTCATAGGTCCTTCTCCAGTCACTGATAGGTATTGGATTCATGTGAGGTGCTAGATTGTTTGCTCCATATTTGCATTCAACTGATCTATGTCCATACATATTGCATGTGTAACAATGACCTTCAAATCTTCTAGACACATATCTAGTGTTAGAATTATAGCCTGTGTTCTCATTAGATATACTTATACACACATTACAAGTATGTCTAGGTTTGTGACAGATAAATAAAACATGTTTAAAAGCTTTCTTACCAGTAGGTTTCTTAACCTCAAGAGAAATTTTACCTTTATGCATGTTTCTCTTGGTACCAGAAGATTCTTCTTTCTCAGATGTACTGAATCCTAGTCCAAATATGTCACCTTTCATTCTCTGAGATTGGATCTTGTCATCCAGCATAGAGTAACTCTTATTGAATTTTTTAATTTTCCCATTAGCCTTAGTAAGCTCTTTGGTAAGATCTTCATTATGCTTTGTCAAAGTCTCTCTAAGAGACATTTCCATTTCAAGATCTAACTGTAAAGCTTATTTCTCTTCCTTCTCCTCATGCCAATGTTCATGCAAAGATGCATTCTCCTGCTTGATCTTAAAAATCTCATGATCTCTCTCTTTGATTAGGTCTTCAGCTGCCCTCCTTGCTTTAAGTTCTTGACTCATATGGATTGTTAGGGCTTCAAGTTCTCTCCTCAGGTTTAGCTTTTCACCATTTAGTTTTTCCACTTCTTCAGCTAGTGCATCAATGTTGGCCTCATCTGAAGAACTGTTGTCGGAGATCTCCAATAGTTTCTCAGTCAGCTCTCTCATTTTAACTTGTGAAGCTTTGAATCTACCTCTCAGGGTTTCAATCTCTTCCTTGGTTGCATCAAGCACTCTATCCATCTCTCCATAAATCATATCCCCCATAATGGCTTTAGGGTTTCCTTCCAAGTGATTAAGCCTTAAGGAAGCTACGCTTTGATACCAATTGATAGACTAATAAAGAACTGAGAGGGGGGGGGTGAATCACTGATAGAAAAAACAATAAAACTTGGAACCTAGACCAATAAAAAAAATTAACCAGTTTACTTAAAACTTTGCATGCAATCCAAAGTGTTATAAAAGCATCCACAACAAGTAAAACATCCATCATAACAAAAGTGTTTATACGTGGAAAACCCAACTGGGAAAAACCATGATGAGATGGGACTCAAAAGTTAACTATCTGTAGAAATAGGTAACTGATCGGTTAAGGTCTACAAAGTGCTCTGTTAGGAGCGAATCCTGTTAAAGATTCCAAAGCCCTATTAGGAGCTATATCCGGTTAAAGGTAATACCCTATTAGGAGTAACCTCGGTAGAGGATTTCAAATCCAAACTAATGGATCACCTGGTTAGAGGATTTGTACAATGAATCTTGTTAGAGCTTACCCGGTTAGGGGATTTAACTATTGTAGTGATTAGAAAACAATAGGTGGTATGATCTAGAAATAAGACATCTTGCTTGTATAGATCCTCTTTTGCTCACTCAATACTGCATCACCGACATACTCTGCAACTCCTTCAATAAATCACACTAACTCATCACTTGTATCTCGCATATCAAAATAGCTCATCACAATGTCTTTTTATAGACATTAGATTTCATGTTGGCTCAAGAACCTCATCACAATTTCCTAGGTTTAGTGTATCCAGACAATCTTTTGGCTTGTTGTGCCATGTCTCATAACCACTATTTTGTCATTTCCTAAGTGGGTTATGGGGTAGTTAGGTTTCTCACCCTGTTTTGGCCTTATGTGCCAACTTTCTCAACTCCTTTCTTGTCTTCATGTCTAGATGGAAAGGCTAGCCTATCACAAGTAGTGCCTATTGCCAGTTTTTTACTACTTGCTTTTATTGTACTTTTTATAATTTTTATTTTTTAAAAATTTTTCTTGATTTTTGTTTTTGTATTTTTTTTGTTTTTTTGTATTTTTACCTCCGTGCATTAGGTTTTTCGAAATGCTTAAGTATAAAACTTACAAAGTTCACCTTTGAGTGTAGAGAGTTGATAAGCCCCTAATCCATATGCTTCTACAACAACAAAGGGACCCACCGATTGGGTTCAAACTTTCATTTCTTTTCTCTATCCTACCGATTACGAGGATTCTCTTTAAGCACAAGATCACCCACTTGGAAAACATGAGGCTTAACTTTATGGTTATAACTTCTTGAAATTCGTTGTTGGTAAGCCTTCAAATGATTAAATGCTTCCTATCTCCTCTCATCTAATAGTTCTAATTCTTGCAGTCTAGAAACATGATAATCATCATTTGGTATCAACCCCTTCAATGAAACTCATAGTGATGTCAACTAAACATCAATGGGTAAGAGGGATTCAGATCCATAAACTAGGGAATAAGGCATTGCACCAGTGGGTGTGCGAATACTAGTTCTATAGGCCCACAAAGCAGGATTTAATTGTATATGCAAGTCATGACCAGTTTCACTGACCATTTTCTTTAAAATTTTCGAAATGGTTTTGTTTGAGGCCTCATCCTGGACATTGCCTTGCAGGTAATAAGGTGTTGAGAAACGGTGTTGGATATGAAATTTTCTACAAAGCTCTTCAACATCGTGGTTTTTAAAGGTCTACCATTATCAGTGACAATATTTTGGGGGATACCATAACAAAAGATAATATAATTCAAAATGAACGAAGCGATTTGTTTACCATTGATATTAGTGAGGGGCACAACTTTGATCCATTTGGTAAAGTATTCCATAGCAGTGCTTGGACGGATCTTACCCACAAGGTCAAGTCCCCACTAACAAAAGGGTAATGGAGCTGCCAAAGGTCACAATTCTTGTGCTGACACATATATCGGATTACCATGTATTTGAAATTTCTTGCATTTTTTCATAAATTGATATGAATCTGTCTCCATTGTCGACCAATAATGTCCCACACGAATGAGTTTCTTAGCTAAAGTTGGACCATTATAGTGAGTTCCACAAATGCCTTCATGAACTTCTCACAAGGCAGTTTGATATTCGTCATGCTCCAAATACTTAAGAAGATTATTGTCAAGACCTCGTTGATATAGGGTGTCAACTATAATGGTGTAGCTGGAGGCTTTGTGAATAAAATACTATTTTTGGTTATTGGATAGATTAGGCACCATGGTACTAAATTTTAAATAGGTATATATGTCGCTATATATGGGAGAATCAGGCCCAACCAAATGACATATAACTTGGGATTACAGGTCTTCATATGTAGGAGTGTATAATTGTTCAACTAAAAACTCTTATCGCTCATGATTTTCAGGTATATCCAATAAGGAAGCAATTGTTATTATAGTGTCAACTGCTTTGTTTTCTAACAGAGGCACTTTTTCAAAGTGAATAGAGATAAAATACTTTTTAAAGTCATCTACCATACATTTATATGACATTAAATTTTCATCCTTTGTCTGATAGTCATCATTCACTTGATTGATAACCAATTTAGAGTCTCCATAAACATTGAGGTATGTTATCTTCCACTCCATGACCATCTTTATTCCACTCACTAATACTTCATACTCAGCTATATTATTTCTACAAGGAAAAAATAATCAGAATAATTTAGGTATAGTATCTCCCCATGGTGTGACGAATAATATCCCAGCTCCTGATCCATGCTAAGTGTATGATCTATCAAAATGTAATTTTCATTTATTTTTAGTGATAATAAAAATTGAAGCATCTAGAAATTCTGAACATACTGGTTGAAAATATGATAAAGGTTCCTCCACTACCTGATCCACAACCACTTGTCCTTTAATAGCTTTCTGATCCACATATTGTATGTCAAACTCACTAAGAATGAGCACCCATTTTGCTAATCTCCCTGTTAAGTTTGCCTTACTAAGCAAATACTTTAAAGGATCTATCTTGGCTACCAACTTTAGAGTATGAGTCAACGTATAATGAAACAATTTTTGGGATGCAAAAACTACAACCAAACATGCATGCTCAATAGGAGTGTAATTTATTTCATAGCCAACAAGAGTCCGATTGATATAATATATTTCTCTTTCCTTCCCCTCATGATCTTCTTGAGCTAGAAGAGCACCAAGAGATGCTTGAGTAGCTTGTTGGGTCTCAAATCAACAGATTGGATAGGTTCTAAGGAAATGCCAACTCCTATGCTTAAACCTTCCAATTGACTTGGCCAACTTATAGAGTGAACCTACTTGGTTACTAACTCTCTCACTTTAGGCTCTGCATGACCTAGGCGGGTATACCTACTCACTAGTTGTTTTCAATGACTAATACTTTTTATAACAAATTAAGTATCTTGATCTGATTTGCTTCTATCTCAGAATGGCATAAATCTCTAGGATGTAGATATAACAGATGAGTTCAAGATTGTTGTTGTAGAAACTATTCGATCTTTGTGCTTGAAATTTATATATATACACTATTGCTGGTTTACTCTATATTTCCTACTCAACTACTCCTATTACTTTTAAAGTGAAATGTGAACTGATGAGTTGTATTTTATAGATGACCAGTGCCTTTCTTTGCTGTTTGGGCTACAGAGTCTTTATATTTTCTTTAGGACTTATTGTGTAAACTTATAAGACAATTTTTAAACCCACCCCCTCTCGATGAGTCTGCCAGTTACTGTTTCTTATGAGCTCTACTCCAATGTTTATATTGTAAACTGCTTGAATGAATTTAACCCTAACTTTAAGAGACCACCCAAGGAAGAATTACAGGGAACAATTACAATTCGTGAGTAAATCTTTTTGATCCAAATCTACAATATGAAACACGAAATTTTACTGGAAGAACATGAATAACCTTATCTCCTTTAGATAATATCATAAGCAATTGCCTACAGAAAATGCAATAATCCACAACACATACGCAAAGAAAAAATGACTGATTATATTATATATATTTGCCAAAATAGTACCCTGAGGCTATAATCTACTCCTTTCTCTAATAATTATCCTTATCTTCGGTTTTGATTTCTCCTTTTATACTATTCAAGGAGTTTTTTCAAACCGTTACAATTCTTAATAACAAAGTCATGTTGCCCTAAAATATATTAATTACCACCTTTGTTAATTTACACTACAATTTTAGGGTTATAACCCTTCACTTTGAGTGATGCAATCTTTCATTTGATTAACCATCTTCAATAGGTTAAAAATATTTTAATTTTAGTCCCTTTGTATTTCTTGAAGATAGTTATGATAACTCTCCTTCATTGGCAACTTCTCATAATAATTTTCACTTGAAAAATAATCCTTCCTTGCACAAACTGTGGGTATTAAAAATGAGAAAATACCATAATGCATTTTATATGGAAAAAAATATATTTAAAAGTGTCCACTATGAATTATCACACTCTTCTTGGTCATTGATAAAATATTTCCTTGATTCACTTCACCCACTTCTCATAAATCAAGTAAAAATGTTTTACTTATTTTTCACCTCACAGTGAAATAATCTTTTCTGACCTCATTTTATGTGGATGCTAACAAAGTATCATAATACACTTTATAACATTCACCATCTAAAACTCTTTGAAATGATTTTATTTTTCTCAAAATAATTCTTCCCTTTCATAATCAAGTGAAAATACTTCACCCATCTTTTCACCACTTAAGTTATTATTCCCACTCCATTCATTCTTTCGTATGATTCATTATCACTCCCCTTCAAGTCTTGTAAAATGTTGAAGTAAATACTTTGGGTAGAATAATTCTATCCTTCTCAAATATTTGAAAACTATTACCTCTTCCATCTTTAATATTTTTTTCCAACTTCAATTGAGAGGTTTTATCAAATTATTATTTGATAATTTATTTTTGCTGAAAACTAGTTTTGATAGAACGTCAATAAGCCCACCAATACGTTTGATCGTGTTAATGTGGGATAGAAATTAGGAATCATTAAAACAAGATATATCAATCAAAACATTAAGCATGATAGCTCAATCAAAGAAATACTCATTGCAATGAACCTAATCACAATGCACATTCAATAGAGGTATGGAAACAAAGCATTCAACAGAAAACATTATGCAAACCAGATTCAAGATTGAATACTCCTTCCATGCGGCTCCATTGTTGTTCTTTCCTCTTCAATAGTTTTGTGGATCTCACCTACAAGTGCTCACACAATTGAAAGAAAAAAGGCTCAAGAGTACTAGAAACGAAGGTTCGGTAGAAATTCGAAATTCATGAAGGGATTGATTGAAGAAAATTATCCAATTTATAGAGAAATTGGAGAAATCACAAAATTGGCATGATGCAATTCAAATGGAAATTGCAAATCAATATGACAAATTATGACAAATTATGCACTTTCCATGCACAATTTGATTGATTGACAATTTGATGACAAATTATGACACATTCTATGTCAAAATTGATTGATTGTCAATTATGACAATTTATGACAAATTGAAATGTCATTCCCATAGAATTAGGAGATGAAATAGGAGGGAAAAGAAATTAGAAATTTGAAAAATTAGAAAAATTGAAATTGATGACAAATTAGGAATTAGAAATTGAAAGAAATTAGAAATTAGGATTTAGTGAATCAATTAATAATTTTTCATTTATTAATCAATTCACAAAGAAGAATAATTAGCCAATTAAATAAAGATTTAATTGTAATAAGAAGACTTAGGATTAACAAGTAATTTAGTAATCCTAGAGAAAGAAATGGCGAATTAGGTTAAATGACTAAATCATAAAACCCTAGAAGACGAATTAGAAATGCGAAAATGACAATTAGGTCTTGATTGAAGATAATTAATGTCATGACTTGATTTTGATAAATGACCAATGCGATAAATGATTTGATTGAGAAATACGCCAATTGACATGATTTGATCCAAATTGACACAATTGAGACAGATAATGATTGATAGTGAAATGATGACAAATCGGTTGCAAAATGACAAAATCAACAAGAGGACAAGAATCGACAACAAAATGGATTGCAAGATGACAAGATCGAACATGACAACGGTCGATGACAAATCGATCGTAAAACGACAAGATTAAAGGATTGATGATAAATCGACAAGATTGATAAGAGGACTAAACCCTAATTAGGATTAACGATGTCCAAAATGATGACAAATGAATACGCACATTGATGCGACAGAGTAAAATTGATCAAAATCATGACTGGATAATGTTGTCGACAAGACCAAATTCGAAGACGAGATGATTGAAGAATGTAGAAGAATGACTCAATGTTTGCAAATGATAAAGATCAAGTGCGTGACATAGGAGAAATGTTAATGCGACGCAAAAACCTAAAATGAGGCAATGCGCAAATGTTAAAGTATGACTTCGCAAGCGTTGACCATTTTTGGGTGTCTACAGTAACATACCATTTCGGAGAAGCTATTTTTTCTTATGTAGATTAGCCTTGTTTTTCCAATAACACAATTTGAGCAAACTCTTCTCTTTGTGGGGTCCACCACTTTGACTCATATTAACCAACTTAATGGTTTTCATTTTACCATCACATATATAGTTTATATATAAGATTATTTATTATAATGCTCCATAATGATTAATTTAAATCATTTTTAATTGATTTAAATTTTGGTTTCTCTTGAGTGTTATTCCTCTTGAAATATATAATGTGGCCATTTCAAATATTATTATTGGAGTTGGAATAACAAGCCATTATTGGTTTGCAAAGATGAAAGTCGATCCCATTTTAAAACTATATGCTGGGCTCTACCCTTATGGGAGCCGCATTTATCCCCACATATAGTAAACATTTGGTTTCAATAATTCAAATATATTGAATTATCAAATTTCATAAAGAAGATGTCTCTCATTAATGAACTTGTAACAATACTAACCTTATCTGATGACCAAATAAGCCATTCTTCTTGAATTAACACTCCATACCTTGCTCTAACTTATTTTTCCAAATAATTCATTTGAACAGGTGATAGGAACAATTCAGAGTAAATTTGTGGTCATGAACTGATTAATCATTATCAAATTTTGCACTCTAATATTTTGTAAAAAGTGTCCAATCATGAAATTTGCATCCAAAATCAATGTTGAAAACCATCCAAATCATACCATGAGGTCACGAAAGTTGGCAATCATGTAGACATTTAACCAGAGATTGCAATGCAAGTGACAACTTTGATAAATCCCTTCTGAGGTGAAAGATATTAATTTCCAAAAGTAGGCTCCACAATCAATTTTACCCTTATATAAGTTCCAGATATGCATAAATTGTATTTGGTTTAAGCTCAAGAAAATTATCAAATGGATTGGTAGGGTTCCAAAACCTTGCATTGTGGTCTATTGTGATACAAACAATTATGTGGATCAATTGGTTCAGTCTAATTGTAATCCAAGTGTGAAATAATAATTTCAACAGAAAGCCACTTTGGTAGATTTTGCAATGTGTAAGTAATAAAATGAATAAATCACAAATGGAATTGACTTAGGAAAAATAGCAAATGAGGTCATAGGTCTCTAAAAACTGACACGAGAGTTCATTTTCATATAGAAAATTGAGTGGAACAATTGGATTAGAATGAGTGCTTACAGGGACCAAGTTATCAACTCTCAAAAGTGGCTACTTGGAATAGTTTTGTGACTCGGACTAGTATGCACCTAAATTTCGCTATTTGATAGAGGTATCAAATTTGATTTTGGGAAGCTCAAAATAGATGATCATACTTATATATGGGTGGTAAAAATAATTGCAAGGTCAAATTGCCCATCGGGATCAGGATTCATGGGTGCATTTTTTTGGGTGTTCACTAGATTATCTCATTTAGGAGACCCTAAATTTTGCAAAAAATTAGGGCTGCAACATAGCTGATATGTAAAGTAAGAGGGGTTTTCCTTCAATAGGAGGCATAAGAACCGGTGGATTCATTAGATACTCCTTCAACATTTTGAAAGCTTCTTCACACTTGTCATCCCATTTGAAAGGTACATTTTTTTGCAAGAGATGTGAGAAAGGATGACATTTATCAGCTACTTGTGAAATAAATCTTCAGATGGATTGCAATTTTCTTTGTAAAGAACGCAAATGACTAATATTATTGGGAGGTGGAATCTCCATAATAGCTTTCACTTTCTCAAGATATAACTCTATTCTATTTGCTGACACAATGTATCACATGAGTTTACCAGATGTTTTTCCAAAAATACACTTTTTAGTATTCAGGCGTACATTAAACTTCTCCATCCGATTAAAAATATTTTGAAAAATGATAAGATGCTCCTCTCTAGTATATGATTTTCCTAGAATATCATCAACATAATCATCCATAAATGTGTGAATCATATCATTAAATATTTTTTCATTGCTATCTTATATGTATCTCTTGCATTTTTTAGTCCAAATGGCATAACATTCCAACAACAGGTCCCCCAGGGACAGGTAAATGTTGTCTTGTCTTGGTCTTCTGGGGTTATCCTTATCTAATTATAACCATAAAATCCATCCATAAAAGATAGCATAGCATGTCCTACAGTTAAGTCCATAATAATATCTATATTAGGTAAAGGAAAATCATCCTTTGGACATGCTTTGTTCTATTGGCAATTGACACTCATCCGGTAAAGGTTAATAGCATAGGGTTGTCATTGATGGCAACTCTTCTTCAGGTGATTGGAAATCATCTTTGGATGTACATATTCTTTGTTTGGGTTAATCAACATTCATTTCACTTAACCGACACCAACATTCACTTTGCTTCACACCCGACTAAGTCCTGATCCCGGTAACTGATTTCGGTAACAGATATTTGGAACCTAGTAATGGATAGGACCTGAATAGGAGATCTTATGGCTCCGATCATTTATTTCATGAATTTTATGGTAATGTGTGAAGGTCAAAATGATCATTAGGAATATGTTTGAAATTCATTATGATCCGACATCCGACATGTTTATATTTTTCATTGTAGCTGACATGGTGAAAGTTATAAAGCTACTTAAGGAGATTCTTTTGGCGATAGATCATATGAGTTTTTGGAATGCAAATTTTTGGTTGCAAATTATTTAGTGATTATCGGTATGCATTTTGGTCAGTGATTGGAAGTGTCTGTGTGCAGTTTCACGTGCATAACATAATTGGTAGCATAATAGGGCAGAACACAACATCAACAAACCGATATACAACGAAGGATATCAGAGCATGAACTAGAACTTATCCAACATCGTCAGATGCATTTCGTAAGTTCATTATAATTTGTAAATCCTTGTAAGTTAGTGAGACTTCTCATTTTGTGTTTGAGTTGTGAGCTCTAGGCAGTTGGCATGATTGCATGTGCAATCTCCTTCATGTAATATTTGTATACCTTGATCAAGTATATAGATATTGTGGGTATCAGCCCCACCGTGGTTTTTCCCTTTTTCAGGGTTTTCCACGTACAAATATTGGTGTTATGGTGTTTCCTCTTTATGTGTTATTGTTGGCATTTTTGATGATTATGTTGTGATTGTCATTGATGGACACACACTGCATTGAGATCACTTTTGTATGTATAAGTTAAAGCTCAACCGGTACTTGTTCCAACCGGTATGATGCATTATAGTCCTTAGACTATTGGTGCTTTGCAGAAAGTGATTACCAATCTGAAGCGGTATGTAGACCCCAAGCGGTTCGAGGATCCCCAGCGGTACGAAGGATCAAAGCGGCAGAACACATATTTCCTAGTCTTCATTTTTGTCAAACCGACAACCGGTATTTTGTATGAACTGGTAATACTCTGTGATGAGTTACCATCCACTGATTGTTTGATGGTGCCGACACTTCAACGGTGCTTTTGTTTCATGTTACAAAATATGTCTAGATGCATTGAACCTAGGACATTGTATTGTAATCCTATTGGACCGACATGAAATCAGATTCCTTTAAAAAGGACATCATGTCTAGGGTTTTAAGTTGTTGCTAGGGTTTAAGGTGGTTGATGAGTTAGAGAGAGTATTAATGTGTAGAAGACTAAAGTAATGCTGGAATGCATTAGGAACGAGCTATCTAGGATCTAACCAAGCAATTTGTGTATTAGCTAGATCACTCACTTGTTGATTACTCATATCTTTGACAAGTCTGAAGCCCTTAACCGGGTAGGCCCAAAAGCCTTTTGTAAATCCTCTAACAAGGTGGTTCACATTTGTGGATCTAAAATCCTCTAGCAAGGTAGTCTTTAATCGGACTTATCTCCTAACAGAGATTGAGATTCCTAACAGGATCTGTTCTGGTAAAGAACATTGTATGACCTTAACCGGTCTGGTTCCTATTCTGCAGATAGTTACTTGTGAGTTCCATCTCACCGTGGTTTTTCCCATTTGGGTTTCCATGTCAAAATCTCTTGTGTTATGGTGTTTGTGCTTCTGTGGGTGAATGCATTATTTTCTATTTGGTTTGCATGTGTGCTAACCGGTTTGTCTGCTAAACTGTTTTACCGGTTTACTATTAGTCTAACAAAGTGTTTAAGTACATAGATTTTTGGCATACTAATTCACCCCCCTCTTAGTATTCATTAGTTATTTGGTATATGCACTTTAATTTTATATAATGTTAACCAGTTAATAAGCAATAAGTTCAAAACTATCATTACCAGTAGAACACTGATTCCCCCCCCTCTCAGTGTTCTTAGATTCCAACAATTGGTATTAGAGCTTGGTTCATCATAAGAAGTTTAACCACTTGAGGAAGATCCAAAATTTGGAATCAATGGAAACCGGTCTGCAACAACAACTTCAACTTTCTCTTGAGGATATTGATAATGAGAAGATGGAGAATAGTAAACTGAAAAATAAACTGAGGCAAGCCAAAGAACACATAATTTCATTGCAAGGAAAGCTTTCAGTTGTCAAGGCTAAGAGAAATGAACTCTATGATCAATTGCAAAATTGGAACATTAATGAAGAAGATGCTATGAAGGATCATTGTCAGAAACTTACTCAGGAGAACACTATCTTTAATAATGAGATGCAAGCCCTAACCATGAGAATGTAGAAGGAGATTGAGGATAGAAAAGAAAAATGAAGAAAATCTAGCTCAGGCATTGAAGGATAGATTTGATGAATGCAACAGACTGACACATGAGAATGACATGTTGAAACTTGAGTTGACCCAGTTTCGATGTTGGCCATTTGGATGAATTGATTATGTGTTGCATTGATGTTTTGTCGTTGATGTCAACACTAGATGTTTTGGATGCTTTACCGACACCCTTATGGTCTCGATAGGTTGAGTGGTTTATGGTTGGATTAGATCCAGCATGATCCAGTATGCTCCAGTATGATTTGGTTATGGAATTGGATTACTCACATTCATATTTAGTCAGTTCATTTTGGTCTGGTGATCGAATGCTATCCTGATTGCTTGGAAGCTTGGTTTGTGGTTCCGACGAGGGTTCACTGACATAAATTTGATGAAGATCATTGATGATACCCATAAGTGGTGTTGGTGCAGCTTTTAGTGGAGTTTGAGGATGCTGATGGTTGATCTAGGTTATGGACCAACTAAATGTAACATGTGGATTGGACCTCTCGATGTGTTTCCAGGATGTCTTAGGAATTGGATATTATTAGTTTGGTCTTAGGCTGACATGTTTTATAATTATGCAATTGGTTTATTGTCTGGTGGTCTACCTGATTATTTATGGTCGAAGGTTTGTATATATATAATGCAAGATCTCAATGTAGATCAAGGTCATGGTATGAGATATGGATATGTAATGTGTGAATGATGTAATATCATTCATGCAGAGGATTTGGTTGATCATTGGAGATCGAGTTGGGTTTATGTAAGAGGATTTAGTCCTCTGGTATTGAGCTTAACCAGAACTATACTCAGGCATAGGAGATGCTATCTTTATAGTTCACTCATTCTTTCAGATTGTTGTTTGGATTTCTTTGTAGTTAGTGAGACTCCTTTTGTGATGAGCAGTGCACTCTAGGCTGTTGGCCTTCCTGCAAGTGCAGGACTCTCAATTGTAATTCACATACTTACTGCAAAAGTATTATCTGACTGTGGGTAGGCTTCCCACTATGGTTTTTCCCTTTACCAAGTTTTCCATGTATAAATCTTGGTGTCATGTGGATGGTATTTATTCTTTGATTATTGTTTATTCTTAATTGGTTTAACTACTATTTTGGTATTTGGTTTAAGCATTCCGGTATTAATGTTTTGGGTTTTGGTATTAAAGTTTTATTGCTAAATGTTCTGGTAATCTATGACAACTGATTCACCCCCCCTCTCAACTGTCTTTCGGTTATTTGAATTGTCTAACACCCATAAAAATGAACTGGAACTTGAGAGACATATTATAATAATGAGAGATGACTTGGTCATTTCAAATGAGTACAAGGACAATTTCAAGGATAGATCTGCTAAACTTGATGAAATGCTGAAGAATCAAAGAGATGCTAATGACAAAAGACATCTTGGTTATGAAGAAGGAGAAAGCTCTGGTATTGCACAAAAAAAAATCATCTGGATAGAAGCAAAGTCATGTCAACAACCAAAACCAAAAATCAATGATAAGATAGTCTAATTCTCACAAATTCAATGGTACATTCTTTATTTGCAATAAATATGGTCATATGGCTAGTCCGTGCAGAAATAGGAATAATCAAAACAATACATCATTCACCGATCTTGGAAATGTAAGACATCATGCATGTAGAAAATTTGGGCATATGGCTAACCAATGTAGATCAAAAGGAAATCAAGGAAATCAAGGGTTTAACAAAGCAATTCAGAACAACAATATTGTGTGTTATGCATGCAACAAGATTGGACATATTGCTAAATATTGCAGAAGCAAGAACCCACCAACAACTAATGAAAATAGATGAGAAGGGAAAGGAAAAAGTGAAAGACATCATAAAAAAACATGAGAAAAGATGCGTAAGAAGAATAGATACACAACCGATAGATCACCCCGTAGAGTCATCAGGTCCTACACCAGTAGCAGATACAACTGATAACTAAGGAATTCTGCCTTAGGAGTATGCAAATCATTGAAGATCACATGAATACCTCAGATTGGATATGTAGTTAGATAATTATGATTGTGAATGGTACTCAGGTAATTTTAGTTATTTACCGGAACCTCCTCGCAGACTATGTAAACCGATAATGCTTCCCGACAACATTTATGAGAGTGAAAAATTAGGGTTAACGACGATAAAAGGGAAAAGTAAAGTTATTTTCATCACACAACAATTGAGCATTCAGATGAGCGATTTCCAAAGCGATTCAAAGTCTAAGGTGATTTGTGCAAGCACTTCATTTCAAAATCAATCTCATCTCCCGATAGTATCTTGAGGTATTTTTCATTTGCAGAAACCCTAGTTTCTGTTTTCGGCTATCATGGCTTCTTCATCATCAAACATTGACACTCCTTTGGTGGTAGAGATTAAGGACCACCCCCATCTTATTTTCAAGAAGAATCCTTTCAAGTCACTTTTGGATTAACCCTTGGGTGCATTTTTGAATGCTTTTCATGGTATTCTTCACATAGAGTATATTAGGGCATACATCCACTGCAATATTGAGGAGCTTGGCGGATATGAATTATCCTGCGTTTTCACTTAAAACCTAATCATCGACAACCAGTTGAAACTAGAATTTGCACACTTGCAGAGGAAGGGTTTCATGTAGTTTATGGATTTCCTTACTTTTGATGAGGCGAAATGGGTACGATATGTTTTGAGCCACATTCACAGAGAGTTCATCTGGTTGGACCGATCATACAAGATTATAGAAGAGGTGATTAAGAATGTAACCTATCTTCACAAAGTTGGAGGTGTACTCGGCCCTAGGTGCAAGATTTCTACCACATAACCGAACAAGCTCACCAACGCAACTTTTGATGGAATATCTGAGTGTTGATGATGTTAGGGATATTGATGTTAAGTTTGCTACAATGATTATAGGTTACAAAGTCTATCAATGAAAATAGCTAAATTCTGTCTCTGGTAACAAAATTTTGGTAGCTCATCAAATGGTTAAGGAGGATGCACACTATGATCTTTGTAGCGTGATGCTGAAAGAACTCAGGACAAACCTCCAAAAAATAAACCAAGACAAAAAGAATATCTTCCGGTATGGCTCTTTCATTATTTGTCTAGTATTTTACTTTTTGGGAACCGTCCCCAGTTTGGAAAGATTCAATGGGATTTTGACCACTCGGTAACGTCTCAGATAGGTCAAATTTTGGATAGGTAAGGGGATAAGCTTAGTAAAGCTAATTTATGGGCATTTTTCAAGTGATTCCAAGAGGAAATGAAAAACAGATCTAGGATCCCTAAGTCCATAGTAGATAAATATAATGATACTATTTGTTTTATGGTCAATAAAGATGAGTGCATGATGGAAGTTGTACAACCAAGAATAATTTGGATCATGCAAATGAGATATGAGGTGGACGAGGCCACACTAGATGCCTATGCACAACACTTACTACAAGCACTAGTAGATGAAAAGAAAGAAAAATTTGGCACAACCCAAGAAAAAGGGCTTAAGGTTCATCAAGAATAGGTTTCACCAGCAATAAGAAAGAAAATGACTAAGGTTGCAGTAGAATCTCCTTTTATATGAAGGGCATGACAGGGCAGAAGTAGAACAAAAAGTTAAGATTCTTGAAGCCCGCAGGAAAGAAGAGATGAAGCAGAAGAGAAAAGAGGAAAGAGAAGCCCAGAAAGAATCTCAGGCCACTCCCAATGTGGTCTTGGTACAAATAGAGATGTCCAAGAAACCAGAAGCATCATCCACTGAGCCTGCTAGTTCTATACCGACTGGGCCCCCAAATAAAAATCAGAAGGCCACTCGACAGTACATGACTATTTCTTTAGAAGAAATAGAATCAGATGAGGGTGTAAAGGAAATTCCTAAGAAGAAAGGTGAAGAGAGGGAGAAGAAGGAGGAGAAAAAGAAAGAACCTGTCAAGGAGACTCATCAAAAGCCAAAGATAACTACTGTACATAAGAGAAAACCCAAGTTAAGTGAGCAATCCCAACCAACACCAAAAAGAAGAACCAGTAAGAAGAAGTTGGAAGCTCAAGATTTAATTGATCAGATTATTAATTATGGGAATTTAGATAATATTTCTTCATTCTTTGATGGATTTAAGGACAAGGATAAGAAGAAAATAGAGGAGGCTATTCTTTTATATCTTGATTCTTTTAGTAGGACATTGATTGAACTTGATAAAATTTTGCCTAAATAATTGTATGATAAGTTAAAGGCTAGGAAATTTCATGCTTAGACTCTGGACCGACAGATAAAAGAGACAAAATTAGTTAATCTATATCCCACTATAACCCCTCTAGAGATGACATATTTAATTAAAAAAACTGACTCATCGGAATTTAACCCTAAACACAGAATAAACAACCTAATGTTGGAAAGATTTGAGGAGATTCATAAGGAAATTGTAGATATCTGGGTGATAATTCTTTTGAGCTTAGTCCTAGTTTTGTGCAATCTCATAATATTCAGTTGCCCAAGGATCAACAACCAACAAAACAACAAAGTGTACATACTGAGAAACTGACTAGCACTCCACCAGCTAACATTGTACCTGTTAGTGAGTCACATTTTGCAACATAGGATATACCGATAGAAAATGTATAGATTGCAGAGGACACAAAGGTGAATATAGATAAAGATGTAGGTAATAAGGGTGCAGAGGAGGTACAAGATCCTAATAGGGCACCAAGTGGCGAAGCCACCAATGCACAAGAGATGGAGATAAAATATTCTAAGGGTATCTCACCGACAAACAAGGGTAAGGCAGTTATGACAAAAATCTCTTTCGGCTTGGCAATTGACACTTCAGCCTTAGCCAAAGGGAACTTGTCATAGATTTCTATCAGTTTTGACAAACCCAATTACAAAATGTCACTGTCACAGAAAATTTTGGTGGCACCAGCTCTTCAGGCACATGCTACTCAGGGATTGGCTCAAGAAGAGTCAAACGATAGAAAATTAATTGAACACAGTTTTGAAGTTTTGAACTGGTTAGTACCACAATTTCAAGCACAAGAGAGTGCAAGCTCATTTGGTAAATTGGAAGAGATCATTAATTTTATTCCCAAGCATTATGATTCTTTATTAAAAATTTCATTAATGGAGGCTAAAGAAAATTTTGTTGTGGCTTGAAAGTTAACATTTTTGAAAATGATTGAGATTGATAAGAAGAAACTCCAAATTTGCTTGCAATCAATTGATGCAACATTGGTGGAAGGAGGTAGTGTATATAAGACTTGTCTAGATTTTGGTAAGTTAACAACATCTATAGACAAGAAGTTGTCAAATTATAGGAATAATTTAACTCAAATTTCTAATTCTTACAACCCGGTAGTTAATCTCACTAGTTCTTTGGATGGTCAAATTTTGGTAGTCTTGGATCAAATTTTGAAACTAGAGAAGGATAGGGATGGTATAATAAAGAGACCAAATGAGCTCTGGAATCTTATTTGTCCTCGACTAGATAATTTATTATTTCATAAAATTGAGTGTATTTCTAATATGCAGAGAGAGGATCCCACTTCATCAGAATAAATTGAGTATTATGTTAGTCTCTTGAATGGATTCATCTCCATTATTGACTCACTTAAGTAGGGTTGGGATACCTATTTTTCATTTTTGAAGACTATGTATGCAGACATTTTGAAACTTGTATAGATCCGACTATTGTTTATAATTGTACAAAATTATTTGAGGACATCTCGCTTTGTCATTGATGTCAAAGGGGGAGGAATAAGTGAAAATTGTATATAGTTCTCAGAGGGAGCGTCAAATGTATATAGAAGATTCTTGTACAGGTCGGGATGATAAGCAAATTGAGAGGCAGATTGGTGTTAGCACATCATTTTTCACATGAGTGTTGCCATCAATGCCAAAGAGGGATATTGTTGGCAATTGAATCATCCGGTAAAGGTTAATGGCATTTAGGGTTGTCATTGATGTAAACTCTTCTTTAGGTGATTGGAACTCATCTTCAGGTGTACATATTCTTTATTTGGGTCAACCGACATTCATTTCACTTAACCGACATCGACATTCACTTTGCTTCACACCTGGCTAAGTCTCGATCTCGGTAACTGATTCCAGTAATGAGTATTTGGAACCCGGTAATGGATAGGACCCGACTAGGAGATCTTATGGCCCCAATCATTTATTTCATGAATTTTATGGTAGCATGTGAAGGCCGACATGATCATTGGGATTATGTTTGAAGTTCATTATGATCTGACAACCAACATGTTTATATTTTTCATTTTAGTCGACATGGTGAAAGTTAGAAGGATATTTAAGGAGATTCTTTTGGAAATAGATCATATGAGTTTTTGGAATGCAATTTTTTGGTTGCGAATTATTTAGTGATTATCGATATGCATTTTAGTTAGTGATTGGAAGTGTCTGTGTGTAGTTTCATGTGCACAACATAACCAATAGCAGAATAGGGATGAACACAACATCAACAAACTGGTATACAGTGAAGGATATCAGAGCATGAACCAGATCTTATCCAACATGGTAAGATGCATTTCATAAGTTCATTCTACTTTATAATTCCTTGTAAGTTAGTGAGACTTCTCATTATGTGTTTGAGCTGTGAGCTCTAGGTGGTTGGCTTGATTGCATGTGAAATCCCCTTCATGTTATTGGCATTGAACATAACTGAGATGATGAGATATGGAGATGAACTAGTTAAGTTATTAAGTTGATATGTTGACAGAGATTGTTGGGTAGAAGATGATGTTATGACTTTGTTTATGTTGTGATTTTAAGTCTAACAAGTAGTGGATTTGGTGGAACTGATTGACATATAGGTTAATAGGTTAACATGAACAGTACGATGATTAGGAGATTGGTGTGGTCGATTGGTGAGGAGTTAGGTGTTGTGGTTTCGAACATATGTTTGTGACATTGGTATGTATTTAAATGGAACCGCATCAACAAATCTAATGTATTGAGTGAGTTATGATTGACTGTCATAAATTTTGTGAAGAAGAATGTATACCAGTGACAAAGCTTTGATCAGTAATGGTTTATGGTTTGGCGGTGAATCTGATCATATTCATAAGTTAGTGATGACATGTAAAAATACATGTGAAGTGATAAGAAGGTGATTGAGCATATACAAGGATCAAATTTCTTGGGAAACAACAAAGTGCTTCGCAAAATGTGACAAGGGTTTGATTATTTATCAAATCGATGTGCGGTGATCATTCAACGGTATAAATTGTCTTGAAATTTGTTGTAATGATCTGTAATGTATTTTGGTGGATTGTTTTGTTGTGCTTGATGTAAATTCAATGTATTTTGAATTTCGTTAGGCTTATGTAACCGACCTAATTGTAAAGTGTAGTTAGGTCTAGTTTGAGAAGGGTTTTTGTGTTGGTGATTTTGAGAAGAAGAGTGTGCCAAACTAGATTGAAGAGTCTACATGTGAGAAGACAAATTGAGTTGAAAATGATCTATATAAGCAAGAAAGGAAGTGCTGAGAGCAGACCATTAACCTCTTGTTTCCTAATAGTTGCAGCAGTTTGAAATCCCTTAACCAGGTAGACTTTAACAGGTCTTATTTGCAAATCCCTTCATTGGGTGGCTCATTAGTTTGAGTTGAAAATCCTGTAGCAAGGTTACTCCTAATAGGGTAGAGCTCCTAAGAGAGTTAAGGTTGAAATCCCTTCATCGGGTGACTTCTAACAAGGTCTACTCTTAACTGGGCATATTGTAAAGCTCCTAACCAGACTAGACTCTTAACCGTGCACATTCCAAAAGAGTGCAAATATTTTGTGGGTGCCAATTCCCACCGTGGTTTTCCCCATGTGGTTTTCCACGTGAAAAATATCTATGCTCATGTTGTGGATGGACTATTGAGTTATTCATTTGATGTCTTTACTATGTTTGCTTAAAGATGAACACTTAAGTAGCTACTAGTAATAGTTTGGTAAATATGGTTTGAAGACTGTTTGATCAGCTATCGGTATTGGTTTTTGAAGAGTTTGTGAAGTTTTGTAAATTTATCTTATTACTGATTCCCCCCCTCTCAGTAATAACCAGATCCTCATAATAACACATGTAATATTTGTATACCTTGATCAAGTATATAGATATTTTGGGTATCGACCCCACTGTGGTTTTTCCCTTTTTTTTCAGTGTTTTCCACGTATAAATATTGGTGTCATGGTGTTTCCTCTTTATGTGTTATTTGTTATATGCATTTTAATTTTATATACTGTTAACCAATTAATAAGCAATAAGTTCAAAACTGTCATTACCAGTAGAACACTGATCCCCCCTCTCAATGTTCTTGGATTCCAACATGTTCAAGTCTGGAAAATATGTGCACTTTGATGCTCTTATCTGGATTTGAAATAAGTACTATGTTTAAAATCCATTCAACATAATCAATAGATCTGATAAATCCTACATCTAGCACTTTCTTCAACTCAACTTTGATTAGTAGAGCTATATGTAGGTACATTTTTCTCAACTTTTGCTTTATAGGCTTAACCCCAGGAGCTATGGATAAATGATGCATGATTAAATCAGGATCTAAACCAGGCATATCTGCATATGACCAAGAAAAGTTGATTTGGTTTTCTCTAAAACATTTGATAAAAATTTCCTTCTCTTCTAGTGATAATGATGCTGCCGAATGAAGATTCTTAAGATTATGCTCTGTTCCAATGTTAATAGATACTATTGGTTTTATGATGAATGAAGATATTTCTTGATAATCCGGCTAGGGAAGAATGTAAAGCCTCTCATCCTTTGGTGCCTCAGAGAGGTTTTCACCATCAGATATGTCTTTTCTTTTTACTTTTTCAAGATCTAACACTGTCGTATTATAGTTTTCACCGTGAGATCTATTATGATTGAAAGGATTGAAATTTTCTCTAAATGTGGTTGTAGTATTAAGCTTCTCAGTTGAATCTGTATCACCGAATCCTGCATATAAAAGGCCCATGTGATTCAAAATTTTTATGATAGTATGGTCATATGAAAAGGTTTGGAGTTCAGGTGGGTCTTCTTGCCCTGAATCTATAAGTCCAGAGTGCACAAGGGCAAGGTCATTAGGCTCATTAGTATCAAATGACATGATAGTAAGAATGCAATTTTTTTGGAGATCAATGACTATATCTTCGAGTTTGAGATTGATAACCACCTCAAGGTTGTCTAATTCATCCAATATCCAACCCTCCTCATGAGAGTTAGTTATAGTATTTTGTGGTTCTTTCTCTAATGGTCTAGAACTTGAAATAAGTCCCTCATTGTCAGGTCTATTGTATGAATTAATTACATCTATTTATTGTCTTCAAAAGACACCTGGAAGCCCTTCCCATTCATGAGAATCAGTTTCACTATTTTCTTTCATTTCTTGAATCTTCTCATACAAATTACGTGTAGCTTCTTCAATATCTTCATTATATCCCAATCCTTTTGTTTCATCAGGGGCTTGTGAAGTAGGTTGTATGGGTTCTATAATTCCTTCCTTTATTAATCCAATGGGACCATGGCCATCGTATCCCATCTTTTGCATTATAGTGAATCATTTTCCATATTTTTCAAGAGGTAATTGAATGTCTGGTTCTAATGTATCTGCCTTGTCTTCTTCTTCTTTATATAACCATGCCTAAATGTTTTTTTTCATTAGTCTCCTTTGATAGTGTTCCCTATCTAATAAAAGTGTCATTTGGCTGTCTCCTAGAATAAAAAGATGTTTGTCCACCCAACAAAGGCTTTCCATAGGATTTAGGTGAAAGTGGGAGTTGTGAAATACAAAAGGTTCGCTCAATATAATATTCTCCCATACCATGATCTTTGATCTCAAGCTTTCGATTAACTGTTTTAGATGTGGATTCATCTACTTTAGATGTGGATTTGGCTACTTTAGATGTGGATTCAACTACTTCAGATGTTGAAGGTGCTAAAATTGGATCATTTTATCACATTGCAATCGAGTTTATTATTGATAGTAATCACATTCACATGAGGATCACTTTTAGAAATATGATTTATAACATAGTCATAAGACTCATTTTTATAGTTCACTTTCTCATTTCTTGTTTTAGAGGAATTTCCTTTCTCATAACTCGAAAGAGGATCCTTAAATGCCACATGTTTACCATTGGATTTATGACCATCTATAGATATGTATCCTTTATCAATCAAATCTTGTATGGCATGTTTCAATCTCTGACAATCATTGGTCTTATGCCCTTTACTTATATGAAACTCACAATAGTCTCGATCATTCCACCACGTAGGTTTAACCTTTGGTTTGTACTCTTTTTCTTCGGGTAAATCTATGAGATTATTAGAGACAAGTTTCCTCAAAATTGCTTCCAAATGTTCACAAAGTAGCTTCCAAAGATTCACCTAGTGGAGTGAATTTCCTTCAAGGAGGATAAGAAGTTTTGGGATTAGATGCATTATTGTTGTTCTGATTGTCTTTATTATTTTGAGGTCCTGATAAGTTTAAGATGGGTTGTTTGGTCTTAAGATTTTGTGCATCTACTAACCCATCATTAATAATGTTTTTGTTCTTGGTCCAAAATCATGATTTATCATTGTTATTACTTGAACCAGTGTTATCTTTGTAAACCTTAATCACTCCTTTCTCTATCAATTCTTTTTCAATGGTAAGACTATTATCTATCATTTTTGCAAAACTAGGAGGACATTTAAGTTGCAACTAATAGCTCAACTCAGAATTCAGGTTATGAATGAAAATTTCTATCTTTTGATCTTCAGGTATATCGTGGGGACACTTACTTGCAAGATGCCTCCATATTTGTAAGAAATTTATGAAGGATTCACCATTTCATTGTTTGTTATTACAAAGATATAGCATAAAAACTTTGTGTTCTATGTTATATGAAAAATGTGCAAGGAACTTATCAACGAGCTCACCAAACGATTTGATGTCAGGTGGTAAATTATAAAACCATTTAATAGCTTGTCCACCCAAACTTTTAGGGAATAATTGCATTAAGTATGTATCATTATGAGCAAATTCTACACATGTTGCACAAAAATTTTGATATGATCTCGTGGATCGCCTTTCCCCTTATATTTATCAAACTTGGGAATTTTAAAATATGAGGGAAATGGAAGCATAACCAAGATTTTGTCAAATTTATAAGGAGATATATCCTCAAGTGAATATTGTTTAACAAATAACCTTAATTGTATCTTGGCAACTTGAGTTTGCAATTCTTGTATTTGTTGAACAAGAGTACTCAAAGGATTTACAAGGGAACTTTATCTTTCTTAATTTTATGCGATTCAACTTTATTGGTTCCATCATTTGTGTTGGTATTGGTATCGTTATTTTTCTTGCTATTTTCCTTAAGCTTGGATACATCAAAATTAGATGGAAGGTTTAAAACTTGATGTGCAAGGTGAATAAAATATTTCTCTTTTTCCTTCTCCATAACCTTTTCCACGAGTTTTAGAAATTTAGGATGTTGTGATGCACTGAGGACTTTTTGTTCATCCACATCACTGTCACTATCATCATCAAACAATGGATTTGAGTGTTGTCCAAAGAGATGAATAAGATCAAAGGTATCCTTGTTTCTATCTTGATATGACATTGTGGCTGGTCTTAGACTTCTTATTTCAACCATATGTGGTTCTTTCCACACTACGTTGTATGTTGGGAAATCTATGTTTATTGTTTGTTATGACCAATATAAGTTTTTGGTATCAAGATTCTTAGTGTACAAGTTTTGATTTGTTCTATGAAATTTGACAATCTTCGACTATTAATAAATAGTGATATCAAAGCAAGCCAATGTTGGGAGACGATAGATCTCTAAATGGTAATAACTTACTTTGCCAAGATTTTTTGATTATAGCTCCTATATTAGAAGGATGATAAATCCTGATAGTGGAACTAAAGCAATAAAAGGATAATGCAAATCTTAAGGTCAATAATGTTTATCTTGATCTTGAATGCATTGCCAATATGGTCTTATGTGTGAAGTACTCAAGAACCTTGTTGGTTTAACTAGATGTGTTATCTGTGGCAATCAAAGTAAATCCTTCTTTGAAATGGGTATCTAGATCAGGTTTTAAATTTTCTTCAGAGCACCAAAAATACGCATTGTGGCAAAGCGCTAGAATAGATGCGTTAAAAGTTTTTGCAAAAGTACTATTTAAATGTGTAAATGCGCTATTTTGTTCAGTAAAAGCGCTACACTAAATGAAAAAAGCATTTTTTCTTTTCAAATGCACTATTTTTATGTGTAAATGTGCTATTGTTTTTGACAAAAGCACTATTCTGTTTGATAAATGCATAATTCTATTTAATAAAAGCATTATTCTATGCAACAAATGTGCAAATATGAGTTTCAAATGCAAAATTCTGTGTTTTTCTAGTACAAATTTTAGTTCTTCTACTTTTTTTGTTTGTTTGATGTCTAAAATGGGATGAATTTAACATAGCAGACACAATGTTTGGAAAATAAAAAGATAAAAAGACAAGCACAATTCTAGTGGCTGGCAAAGACAATAGTTGTTGGATCTCACTTGGGTTTCCCCAACTACGCTTGCTCAAAGCAGATACTTAGATGCTTGACTCTACTAGCTCCACTCCACAACACTCACTTCTCTGAGGCAACCAAGCATTAGTTCCCATGAAAACTCCCCATGGAAAACTTTGTATCTCTACTAAGAATTGTAAGAATGTGAGATGACATCAGAGGTTCAACCTCTTGTACCAACAACTAGAAGGTTTTTGGTCTCTAAGCAGAAATTTTTTTAGTCAAGGAATCCATTCAGGTGGCCATACATGGGGTGTTTTGTTCCGTTAAGGAGGCCTTTCAGCTTGTGGAGGTCACACACGATAGGTTTTAACGTGTCTCATGGACACTAAGGAATAATTACATCGATATGACACATAGATACCCGTCACCTATGAGTTTCCTCACAAACACATTTATTTATAGTGGCTCAGAAGGAATTGGCTTTAGCATGTTACCACTTGGGTCATTCCCTCTCACTTGGACTTATGGGCTACTTAGGAGGCAAGCCCTCTAATGGGTTACACAATCTAAAATGTGGGTCTGGTTTTCTGATCACCTAGTTAAGGTGAGAGCATAATCACCTACCACTTTGACAAACACAACAAACACTGATTGATTAACCTCCTAGATTAATCTAAGTGCAACTATTTTAAGAAGATAGAGATGCAATATTTTGATTTTTTATGTTTTAAATTAACTACCTACTTAAACTATGTGAACAAAATGATCAAATTACCACCTCCTAATTAGTCTAGATTCTTAAATGCATGTAAAAACACCTGCAAAACCACTAGTTAGTAGTTTTAGAACTCCTGCCTATTAGACAGTTCAAACAATCAGAAGACAACTAAGAGGGGGGGGGGGTGAATCAGTTGTCAGAAATTACCATAACCATTAGCAATTAAAACTTTAATACCAGAACCCAAAATATTAACACCAGAATAGCAGTTAAACCAATTAAGCATAAACAATAATCACAGAATAAATACCATCCACATGACACCAAGATTTATACGTGGAAAACCCGGTAAAGGGATAAACCACTATGGGAAGCCTACCACAGTGAGATAATACTTCTACCGTAAGTATGTGAATTAGAATTGAGGGGCCTACACTTGTGGGAAGTCCAACAACCTAGAGTGCATTGCTCATCACAAAAGGAGCCTCACTGACTACATAGAAATCTAGACTACAATCCGGAGAAGTGTTGAACTGCAAAAGAAAGCCTCTCTTATGCATGAGTATAGTTCTGGTTAAGATCAATACCAGAGTACTAAATCCTCTTACATAAACCCAATTTGATCTCCAATGATCAACCAAATCCTCTTCCTGAATGATATTACATTATGTGCACATTACATTCCTTTCCCATTCCTATCTTAATCTACAATGAGATCTTACATCTATATATACAAACCCTCGACCATAAACAATCAGGTCGGCCACCAGACAATAAACTAATTACATAATTACAAACCATGTCGGCCTTAGACCAAACAAATAATATCCAACACATAAGACATCCTGGAAACACATCGAGAGGTCCATTCTACACGTTAAATTAAAGCCGGTCCATAACCTAGATCAATCGGGACCCAATGGAGGTCAACACGTTACAACAATGATCTCCATCTACCAAGTCTCGAATATGATCACCATCAACATCCTAAAAATCCACCAACAGCTACACCAACGACACTTATGCATTTCATCAAAGATCTTCATCAAAAGCTCTACCGATGAAACCCTTGCCGGAACTAGAAGCCAGGCTTCTAAGAAAATAGGATAGCATCCAATCACCAGACCAAAACCAACCGAATGAATATGAGCATGAGTATCATGAATAAGCCAATTATATAACCAAACTATACTGAAGCCTACCAGATCATGCTGGATCCAAATCAACCAGAAACCACTCAACCTACCGGGACCAGAAGGGTGCCGGTAAAGCATCCAAAAAGCTAGTGTTGACATCAATGATAAAACATCAATTCAACACATAATCAATTCCACCAAATGGCCAACAATCTCCCCCTTTGGAATTGATGGCAAAACTAGATGTGAAAAACATCTAAGTACCAAGAAATGCAAAACAAGTCTCCCCCAATGGAAGAAAACCAACAATCTCCCACTTATAGATGTAGCAATGAAGTTCTAAAACAAAGACCAAACCCCCCCTATGAATAATATCTTTGTAAATCTTTGAATCTCTCTATCAATATCTCTCTCTTTTACTTTTTCTTTTTTGCATCAATATCTCTCCCCCTTTGACATCAATGCCAGAAATATGATAAAAATATCAGAGTAAAAAGCATAAACCACTAAATCACAAAGTTGACTACTCCCCTTGAGCAGTAGCATCCCCACTTCAGTGCCAGAATGAATAGTATCTCTGATAATGCATACCAGACTGATGCCAAACCACATCAATAAAGTCTCTACCCGAGGGGCAAAAACTCCCAATTTGTCTCTCAGGTACTCAAACGATTCCTTAGGTAAAGGTTTTTATTGAAAATATCTACAATTTGCTCTTTAGTGTTCACATAAACTAGTCTAACTTCATTTGCTTCCACCTTTTCCTTCAAAAAGTTATACTTGATAGATATGTGCTTTGTCTTAGAATGAAATACCGAATTCTTTGATATATCAATAGCAGCAGAGTTATCATAGTGAATAACTACTAGTGCATCACAATGCACCTTTATATCCTTCAACATTTGCTTCATCTATAAAACCTGTGTACAGTTAGTAGTAGCAACAACATACTCAACTTCAGCAGTAGATAAAGAAGTACATGACTATTTCTTGCTGATCCATGAAACCAACTTCTTTCCAAGAAAGAAAGCTCCACTGAAAGTACTTTTCCATTCATCAACATCTCCAACCCAATCAACATCTGTATATGCACATAAAGTAAAATCATCATCCCGAGGGTACCAAAAACCATATTTTGATGTACCTTGCAAGTATCTAAAAATCCTTTTCACCACACACTCATGATTTTCTCTAGGATCACTTTGAAATCTTGAAACATTACAAACAACACTCATAATGTCAGGCCTAGTCCGAGTCAAATAAAGCAGACCTCCAATCATAGATTTGTATCTTGTAGGATTTACCAGTGTAAAACCATATTTTCTTGTCAATTTCTCACTTCTAACCATAGGAGTACTTACCGGTTTAGAATCTCCCATACCAAATTTCTTTAGCAATTCCTTAGCATACTTAATTTGATAGATGAAAATACCTTTGTCAATCTGAGTAATCTGTAAACCTAAGAAAAATTTCATTTCCCCAATCATAGACATTTCAAATTCTTTCTCCATATTCTTAGAAAATTCTATGCATAACTTATCTTCACCTCCAAAAAATAATGTCATCAACAAATACTTCAATAATCAGTATTGTTGGAAATTGACACTCATTGGATCCATTTTGTTGTCATTCATGGCAACAAGATCAGATGGAAGTCATATATCAGCACTAGGAGGCATATACCGGTAGATACAAGCTTTGGAGCATTCAGGGCTACACGGCACCGACACCAACACCGACACTGACACCGACATCGACATCAATACTTCATTGGAAGCTGACATCAAGGAGGATTTACTTAATAAATCATTTTGTAATTGTCAAGGCTGACATTGAATATATTTGAAAATGTATTGTAAGCCGGCATAAGGCATATCATTTATAATAGGTATATAGGTCAGTCTGCTAGGTTATTTTTGGCAATGATGTGGTAGATGATATGTGTGGATATAGGAGAATATAATAGAACTGTATGATGCGAAATATATGTATGAAGATCATTTTGTATGCGAATGTTATATCATGCAATAATCTGTAGATAGCTTGGAAAACATTCTTGGAGGAGAAGTGATACCCATAGTAGTTTAGAGTTTATGAACCGGTACAGAGTAGAGACATAACCAAAACTCTATTTGGCATAGCAGATGCATTCTTGAGTTCATTTTCAAGTAATTTACTTTAGCAGAAAGCTTGTAGTTAGTGAGGCTCTTTAGTGATGAGCAGTATGCTCTAGGCAGTGTGCCTTCCTGCAAGTGCATGCCCCTATTATATGTAATATCTTTTCATATGGCCAGTGAACTGATATTGTGGGTCACAAATCCCACCATGGTTTTTCCTCATTGAGGTTTTCAATGTATAAATTTTGTGTGTTATGGTGTTCATTTATGTGGATGATTTATTTGCTTCTTGTTATATGCTTATTTGTTTACAAGTTTATATATGCATGGTATAAAAGGATAAAAAATTGTTCATACTAGCAGAACACTGATTCACCCCCCTCTCTCAGTGTTCTTGGATCCCAACAATTGGTATCAGAGCCTGGTACCTTGGAAGAAGTTTAACATCTTGAGGAAGATCCTGAAACCAATATCTTTGAATATGGCTATGGAGAAGCAACTTGAGATGGCTCTTGAGGATTATGATGTTGAAAGGATGAAGAACTTGAAATTGCAAGAAGAATTGAATTCTACAAAAAAATTCATTCTTATCCTACAAGAAAGGTTATCATCTACTCAAGCCAAGAGAAAAGAAGTTTTGCAAAAATCGGATGATGAGGAGAAGAATGCTCTTAAAGAACAATGTCATAAACCAAGTCAAGCAAACATGCTCATGAATAATGAAGTGCAAGATCTGACTATGAGGTTATCTAAAGATATTGAGGATAGAAAGAAGAAGGAAGATAATCTTACTATATCTGTGAAGAACAAATTTGATGAATGTGGTAGATTGACTCATGAGAATAATATGTTGAGAACTGATTTGGCACACTCCCGGAACAATGAACAAGAACTTGAAAGATAAATAACTACTCTGAGAGATGATCTGACTATTGCAAGTGAGTATAAAGAAAAGTTTAGGATCAATGCTGCACAATTGGATGACTTATTGAAAAGACAAAGACAAATTGATGATTCTAGAGGACTTGGATTTGTACAAGGTGAATGCTCCGGTACTACAAATGAAGATCAGACAACCGACATGTAAAACTCATCAGAACAGAGGAAACCGATAAGACAATCTAATGCTTATAAATTCAATGGTAGATGTTTTGTTTTCAATAAATTTGGGCATATGGCTAAACAATGTAGAAATAAAGCAAATAAAAACTACAATTTGGTTCTCAGTCAATGTACAAATTGCAAGAAATATGGTCATAGATCAAAAGATTGCAGAATGGATGTTAAATGTCATGCATGTGGAAAGTTTGGACATTTTACTAATCATTGTAGGCCAAGAAATGATACTAGATATGTCAAAGAAATTCAGAAGAATAATGTTACATGTTATGCATGCAACAAAATAGGTCATATTGCTAAGTATTGCAGAAGCAAGACTCAACTGGTTAATAATGATAAAGACAATGAGAAAGGAAAGCATAAGGTAGATGAAATACAACAAGATCAAACCAAGAGATGGGTTAGAAAATTTGAAAAACCAAGTGGAGATGGATCTACATGGATAGAACAAGGTATTCCTCCAGCAGCAGGAAATTCCATCGGTAAGTGAGGCATAAGCCTTAGGGGTTGGCAAAGTCATTGCTAAATTTTGCATATTACCCCAGAAGAGACATAAGGAGATCTAGAAAGTTGTGTTCATTATTGATGAAGGTTCACTTGATACATGACTATGAAATTGACATCCGTAGGGTTGTTGGTGAAGCATTTATTACAAAAAATTAGGGTTTTATTCACTGATAAAAGGGGTTAAGTTAATTCATTTTCAGTCACCATGCATTCAAGCATTTAGAATGAAGTAAAGGTGCATTAAGAACAAGCAAAAGCATTGTGAAAGGATTTTGAGCAGTTATCTGAAGAACTCAATCTTCCACCGACATTCACTTTTAGGTATTTTTTGAAATGGCATCTGGATCTTCAACTCCTACTTTCATTATAAATCCCACCATTGTCAAAGTCAAGGATAGGTTAAGGCTATTATTTAAGGAGGTTCCAAAAATTACTAAAAAGGAAGAATCAACAGGAGCATTTTCTAGGGTTCCTGACGGTGTAATGTATGTTAAAGATGTGAGGACATACATTCATTGCACCCTTGAGGATTTGGGCACAAAGGACATCAAAAACATGTATCAATTCGTGATACTGGGAGACTCCAGAACCATCAAACCGGAATACAAAGCAATTGAGGATCTAGGGTTAACCGATATTTTGTACATACCGGAATTCAAAGGTGAAGTTATCAGATACATTATGAGAAGGGTTCACAATGAATCTATCTAGCTAGATAGGCCTTACATGATCACGAAGGAGGCTATTCAAGATGTCACCAACTTACCCAAGGTCGGACAAGAACCTGGCAAGAAAATTTCCAACTTAGAGGTCAAGAAACTCATCGGTGCTACACCTGATAATAGATCAATGAGGTTAAGCACAATCACCAACACATATATAAAGTTTGCATGCATGATCATAGGTTACAAGGTAACTCAATCCAACCGATTGAATTTTGTTGCTAGTTCATGCATTCATGCTACATATCAGATGCTAAGGAACAATGTGAAGTATGATTTATGTGAATGGATGAGGAGTGAGTTGATGTTAAACCTTGGCAAAATCAAAGGAATCAAGAAAGGCACTTTCAGATATGGAAACTTGATTGATTGTTTAATGCTTTACTTCCTGAATGAGCTACCCGGTCTAGGGAAGAAGCATTGGGCTTATGACATACCGGTAGGTATGCAGATCAAGGAAGCAATCACCAGTCTTGGTATTGACAAAGATGAGAATATTTGGGGGTATTTTAAGACATTTCAAGAAAACATGAGGCAAAGGGAGAGAATATCAAAGAACATTGTGGAGAAGTAATCCACTAATATCTATTTCATGGTAAAAACTGATGAAACTCTGATGGAAGTAGTTGAACCTAGGAAAATCTAGATTACTGAGCTTGGATATGAGGTGGATGATAGAATTTTTGAACTCTATGCAAAGATTCTGTTAGATGCCCCATTAGATGATAAAACATAACATTTTGGTACAGCAGGAGAGAAGGCTCTTGAAGTGAAAACCAATTTTAATAGGAAGAGAAGAGAAAATAAAATAGAAAAGATGTCTGCATATGTACAAGATGTAATTTATAAGATAGACACTCAACTGGGCTCTAAATCCAAACATGTAGCTAAACCGATAGAGGTTGGTACTACAGAAGTGAATAAGCCACAAGTTCACATTTCCCCTATCACTTCTGATTTTGATTCTGAGGATAATGAACCTCTAGCTTTCAGAAGGGTACAAAGGAAGAATGTCGTAAATCCACCGGTAGAGCAGAAGAAGACAGAGCCTCGGAGGAGACTTGTTAGAAAGGCAACTAAGCCTACTGCATCTCCACCATCAACAAGGAAGCCTATGCAAAAGAGGAAACCAATCACACCAACAACCACAAGCAAAAAGAAGAAGGGTTCTGATACTAGATCCGGTAAGACCACAATGACCTGTGTTGAGCTTATTGATGAAATTACAAAAGATGGAAAATTGAAAAATGTATCAAAATATTATGAAGATTTAGAAGAGAATGAGCAAAATGAATTAGAAGAGGATATTTTGTTGTATATAGACATTTATAAGAAAGCCTTAGTTGAAATTTTGAAGGAGATACCTTTATCTTGGTATAATAAACTTGAGGGTAGGAGACTTGATGCTGTCAAGAGAGATAGGGAGATCAAAGAAGTTGCACTTTTGGAATTGTGTTGGTGCTGTAAATAATGAGGAAATGAAAAGATGTATAAACACTACAAATAGGACGGTTTTTAGTAGTAAATCCTGACAGATAAGCCTTATGATGGGGAGAGTAAATGAGATGGTAAATGAGACAAATGAGGGATGGACCAAATTATTTTAGAAAAACCTAGACTTTCTCACATCTTAAGAAGAATTTACAAGGGCAACAACTTCACCATTCCTGACAAATCAAAAGGGAAGGGTATTGGGAAGTTCAACTCCAATTTTGATACAACCAATAGTAACTATAGATACTTAGACACAACTAACAGCTAAGGAGAGTGTACAGTCTGTACCGGCACAAACCATTTTTGAGCAAGGCAATATACATGACATTGGAAATACTGTGGATAATACTCCACCAGCAGTAATCGACACTGCACCAAGTGGCAAAGCCACCGATGCAAAAGAGGTTGAGATGGACAAGGTAAAAGCAAAAAGGTCCATACTAGCAGGTAAAACTGATTCCTCGACAAAGGTTTTGGCAATTAACACTTCTCAGGTTGAGAAGAAATCAGTCTCTGAGTTGAGTCCAACTGAATTAATGATGATGGCTACTTAGAAACTACTGAAGGAAGGTACTGCAGATAAAGGATTAATTGATCAATTGGTCTTTGTATTGCATAGACTAATACCTAACTTTCAAATTGAAGATGGAGCAAGCTCCTCCAACAAGCTCAAGACTCTAACAGAGCATATCTCTAACAATTTTCAATCTCTGAGGAAGATTGTAGACTGACAGGATTTGGACAATTTCACAGTAGTAAAAAGAACAACTTTTGATTAGATTATAGAAATAGAGAAGAAGAAAATTGAGGTCAAACTTATTTCTATTGAGGTTTGTTTAAAACAATGTACAAATATCTACAGTGCGTTGTAACATAGAAAGTCTTACAACTAATGTAGATAGCAGATTAAAGGAGTTATATGATAAGATGGCTAAAATTGCTAATTCTTTTGATGAATTGACTGCACTAACCACATTTATTGATGGACAAATTTTTTCTTGGAGAACCAAATTTTTGCTTTTGAGAAGGAGAGAGATAAAATTCTGCGAAGAGCAAGAAATCTAAGAGGATTGGTAAGTCCTAGACTAGATTCATTGGGAGTTCATAAGAGAGAGTGCATGGATATGGTAGCTAAGCCCACACTGGTAGATATCCAAGAGAAGGAAACACTTGCCCATGTACTAAGTGGACTAGCATATATTTTTGATACTTTCAAATCCAGCTGGGATACATATCTTCAGTTATTACAAAAGGCATACCTGAAAATCTTGAAGATGACTAAGCTCCAATGAAACTAATAGTATTCTTTTATTCTTTCAATTCTTTCACCGGTCTTTGGAATTAATGTCAAAGGGGGAGTATGCATATATATGGAAAAAATAAGAGAAACACATAGGGAGGATATCAGATGGAGTGTATTGCTCAGGGGGAGCACACTGATAGGGAATCCATTTTTCACATGAGTGTTGCCATCAATGCCAAAGGGGGAGATTGTTGGTAATTGACACTCATTGGATCCATTTTGTTGTCATTGATGGGAACAAGATTATATGGAAGTCATATACTGACACTAGGAGGCATATACCAGTAGATACTGACTTTGGAGCATTCAAGGCTACATCGGCAACGACAATGGCACCGACATCAATACTTCATTAGAAGCCAACATCAAGGAGGATTTACTTAATAAATCATTTTGTAAATATTTTCAAGGCTAACATTGAATATATTTGTAAATTTATTTTAAGCCGACATAAGGCATATCATTTGTAATAGGTATATAGGTCAGTCTGCTAGGTTATTTTTGGCAAGGATGTGGTAGATGATATGTGTGGATATAGGAGAATATATCAGAACTGTATGATGCAAAATATATGTATGAAGATCATTTTGTATGCGAATGTTATACCATGCAATGATCTGTAGATAGCTTGGAAAGCATTCTTGGAGGAGAAGTGATACCGGTAGCAATTCAGAGTTTATGAATCGATACAGAGAAGAGACAAAACCAAAACTCTATTTGGCATAGAAAATGCATTATTGAGTTCATTTTAAAGTAATTTACTTTAGCACAAAGATTGTAGTCAGTGAGGCTATTTAGTGATGAGCAATATGCTCTAGGTAGTGTGCCTTCCTGCAAGTGTAGACCCCTATTATAAGTAATATCTTTTCATATGGCAAGTGAATTGATATTGTGGGTCAAAAATCCCACCGTGGTTTTTCCTCATTGAGGTTTTCCACGTATAAATTATGTGTGTTATACTATTCATTTATGTGGATGGTTTATTTGTTTCTTGTTATATTCTTATTTGTTTATCATTTTATATATGCATGGTATAAAAGGATAAAAACTATTCATACCAGCAGAACATTGATTCATCCCCACTCTCAGTGTTCTTGGATCCCAACAAGTATATCATCATCAGTGATTTTATAATATAAATTACTGTCAGCACTACCCTTAGTAAAACCAAGCTTCAAAAGATATTTATCCAACCTTGCATACCAAGCTCTAGGTGCTTTTTTCAACTTATATAAAGCTTTCCTTAACCTGCAAACCATGTTTGTATCATCTGATAGTGAAAAACCATCAAGTTTCTCAATATAAACTTCCTCATCAAGATCCCCATTTAAAAATGCACATTTAACATCCATCTGATAAACCTTATAGTTTTTATAAGCGACATAGGCAAGAAATAATCTTATAGCTTCAATCCTAGCTATAGGTGCAAAAGTCTCTCCATAAACAATTTATTCCTTTTGAGAATATCCTTTACAAACTAATCTAGCCTTATTCCTTATAAATTGACCATCCTTATTTAATTTATTTCTAAAAACCCATTTAGTTCCAATAATATTCTTATTTTTTACGTCGGGGAACCAAAGTCCATGCATTATTTTTCTCAATCTGATCTAATTCTTCTTCCATAGCTTTCAATCAATATTCATCTTTACATGCCCCAATCATTGATACTGGTTCAGCTTGTGAAATTAAACATACCTCATTAGTTGTCAGTCTTCCTCTTGTCATTACCCCATTGTTGTTATCTCCAATGATTTGATCTTTTGAATGATTCAGTCTCACATACCTAGGAGTCCTCTGACTTTCTGTTCCTCTTCCCTGATCTTTAGTTACTAGCAAATTTTTGGATACTGTCAGAGTAACTGGTTCAACTCTCTATTCTGGTAAAGGTGCTACCGGTTCAAATATAATCATTTCCACCACCGATTTCTTCTCATAAATTCTGATTTGACTTTTGTTTAGCTCATCTACTTTGACATTAGCACTCTCCACAATTCTCTGCAATCTGTTGTTATAACATCTATATGCCTTGCTTTCATTAGAATAACCAAGAAATATGCCTTCATCACATCTAGGATCAAATTTGCCAATGATACCATCTCTCTTGACGTAACATTTACTACCAAATATTTTGAAATAATTAACTGTAGGTGTATTCCCAAACCATAATTCATAAGGTGTCTTACCGGTTTCTCCTTTGATATGTACTCTGTTGAATGTATAAACCGATGTGCTCATTGCTTCTCTCCAGTACATATGAGGTAGACTAGCTTCTTTCATCATTATTCTAGCAACATCCAAGATAGTTATGTTCTTCCTTTCCCCAACTCCATTCTGTTGAGGTGTCTGGGGAGTAGAAAATTGTCTTCTTATACCATGCTTCTCACAAAAGTTATTAAACTCTCCTGATGTGAATTCTCCACCATGATCTGACCTCAAACTTGTAATCTTCAATCCTGTCTCAGTTTCCACTTTAGCCATAAATATTTTAAACTTTTCAAATGCTTCAATTTTTTCCTTTAGAAAAGTAACCCACATCATTCTAGAATAATCATCAATGATTAGCATGAAATATCTATCACCTTGAAATTTTTTAACTCTAGCAGGGCCACACAAATCAGCGTGAATAAGATCAAGAACATCATTAGATTTATCTTGTATACTCCTAAAAGAGGTTTTGACTTTTTTACCCATTTGAAATTTACATACCGGATTATAGGGTTTCCAAATCTTAGGTATATCCCTAACTGCCTTAGTTGAACTGATCTTCACAATGCAATCAAAATTCACATGACACAACCTTTTATGCCATAGCCAACTCTCATCAATATGTGTAATCAAACATGTCTTCTCACCGAAGTTTAAATGAAATATGTTAACTTTTGTCTGTGTACCGACTGCAATCTCCAATCTAGATCTGTTAATGATTTTGCATTTTCCATCCTTGAACTGTAATTAAAATCCCTTATCCACTAATTATCCTACACTTAAAAGATTATGCCTTAAACCTTCAACATAATAAATATTGTTAGTATTGTTCTTACCATCCAATGATATAGCTACTTTTCCTTTGATCATACATGCTTTGTTATCTCCAAATCTAACTAGATCGCCATAAAATTCTTGCAAAGATAGAAACTTCCCTTTATCTCCAGTCATATGATGTGAACAACCACTGTCAATTACTCATTCATCCATATCTTCAATTTTAGTAGAAAGTGTCTTCTCTTTAGGTACATTCTCTTCCAGTGCCGGATCATCTTCCTTGATAGCCAGAAACACCCATTCCTTTCCATTGTCGGAACCACTAGCAGAGTCTTCTGCCGGTTCATCATCCGTTATGTAACATGATTTGTCTCTATTTTTCCTGTACTTATACTTGTTCTGATATCCAGGGTTAGACTTAAATGATCTTCTTACTCTTTTTTCAAATCTTGAATTCCTTTTAGGACATCTAGATGCAAAATGACCAATCTTATTACATGCAAAACATTTAAAAGGTGGTTTTCCTTCATACTTACTTCCTACCGATCCTTTTGGTACTTTTCTAGAAAATAGTGCTTCAAGTTTCTCAAAATTTGTTGGCATATGATGAGTCGATATGATAATATGATAATAATATATGTTGTCATTGATGTCAATAAGTATAGGTCAACTGATATGAATATTGGAAGAAGTTGTTATTATTGATCAAGTTGGAGAACTGGTATGAAGAGATGTAGTGAACTGGTGTCAAGGTTTCACTAAGTATGACTGTGGGTTGGTAGTCTCAGCTCTAGGGTTTTCGGTTTGGAAATCTAGCTTGTGCAATGCAACCGGTGACATTCTGTGATGAGCTAGATAAGAAATAAGGATGAGATCGAGATGCCATGTCATTTTTTTGCACGTGAAGGATTTCCTTGAAGTTCTTGCATATGAAGATTGAGTGCATTAAATGTCTACCTCGAGAATGAATATTCTTCTTAGCGGTATGAGAAGAAAGCGTGATGAGTTACTGATTTCTATGTGCAGTGGAAAAAGGATGATGCAGAATGACTTGCAATCTATTTAAGATTGTTTCATTCTATGAAAAGTGTTTAGATGGTTAGGATTGGACCGCTTGTAATTGTAAACCTAAGATGCTTAGGGTTTAGGGTTTGTGTTATTGACCTAATTGTTGTCTATAAGGTTGATGATGTTTTTTAATGTAAGTTGTTGGCAAAAGTTGTGTATGTATCCGAGTGATGAGATACTTGCCAGACCAGTGAGTGAAAACTGCAGAGTAGAGGAATTGAAAAGGATCTGCCTTAGCATCTAGTGCTGTTATCAGATTAGAGTTTTACTTGTTGTCTTCTAACCATTTCAACAGGAGGAAAATCCCTTTGCCGGGTAGCTTTAACAGGCTTATTGTAAATCCTTTAACCAGGTGACTCAAGTTCATTGAGTTCTTTAAATCCTCTAGCGAGGTAACCTTTAATAGGGTTTCAACCTTTAATAGGGTATATAGCCATCCCTTAACCAGGTGATCTTTAACAGGATCGGTTCCTAGTAGAACCTTATTGTAAAGCCTTTAACCAGACTAAGCTCCTAATAGAGAGAGCTTCAAAAGAGTTCAAAACAATCTTGTGGGTATTCATTCCCACTGTGGTTTTTCCCATTTGGGTTTCCATGTAAAAAATCTGTGTGTCATGAGTTGTGCATTTTCATGTGATGCTTAAGTATCTTTGTTTGAGTGATTATGCATGCAAAGCTAATGGTTATGGTTTGCTGATATACCACATGCATATGTTTATGGGTGAAGTAGTTATCAAGTATTGAATGTATTTGAAGTGTTCAGTTTTATTGGTTTATGTTGTCTGAAGTCTTATTGTGTTTAACCAGTATTGCCATGGTTAAGTTCAGTAATGAAGACAACCAGTTAGCATTGTTTTAACTTGATAAGTTGCGGAGAAGTTTTTGTATGTACTGATTCACCCCCCCTCTTAGTACCAGTTAGAGTATTTATTGTTCATCATTATTTATCAATTGGTATCAGAGCAACTCTAGGTCCTTAGTGATATAAGCTTAACCGCTTGAGAAAAAAGATCCTGCCTTAATGATGAAGAGGGAAGGTCCTAATTTCAATAGAGATAACTTCAAAATATGGAAGGACAAAATGAAGATCTATATCAAGAGTTTGGGTTCTCAACATTGGAGCTATGCTGAGAATGTCTATGTAATCCCAACTGGCACTTTAACCGATGATCAGAAAAGAGAGATTCAAGAAAATGGGCTAGTCATGGAAGCCCTTATTAGCAGTTTGTCTAATATTGAGTTCATTGATGTACAAGATAAGGACACTCCTAAGGATGTATGGGACACACTGGAAACTATTTATGGTGGTGATGAGCATGTCAAGCAAGCTAAGGAAGAGAGCCTTAGAGGAAAATTTGAAGATGTGAGGATGGTTGAAGGTGAGACCATTCAACGGTATGGCATAAGGATCAAGACTGTTGTTGGAGATATCAAGAGAACTGGTGGAACAATTGATGATGCCACCATTGTTAGTAAAGTTTTGAGATCACTATTACTAGTCTATGCAATTAGAGTTGCTGCTATTAAGGAGCTAAGGTCTATTGACAAAACCAAGGTATCCTTAGACTCTATCATTGCAAAGTTGACTGCATATGAGTTGAATAGCTATGATGGTAGTGTTCAGAAGACTGAGTCAACTTTTAGAGCATCTGTTGCACCAACTAGAAAAGGAAAAGAAGTAAGCACCAGTTATGAATCCATGCAAAGCAGAGGTATGGATGATGAAGAGATTATGATGGAGTTTAAATCTCTTCTTGCCAAGATACTTCCAAAAGGCACTGGCAAATACAGAGGTAAGCTTCCTTTAAAATGTTTTTCATGCAATAAGATAGGACATATAATTGTTAACTGTCCTAACAATGACAATAAGGATAAATCGGAGAGGTTTAGAAAGTATAAAGGAGGAAATAGAAGAAATTGTCTTGTTGCAGTTGATGAAGGTGTTACTGATGAAGAATATGAGGATGAAGAGAATGAGGACATAGTGTTTGTAGCTGTAAAGGAAGAAGTGTCTGACAAGAAAGCACTTGTCTCTCGCATTGACAACTCTAATGAGTGGATTATTGATAGTGGTTGTTCTCACCACATGATTGGTGATCAGAGAAAGTTTCTATCTCTAGAAGAATATGATGGAGGTTTTGTCAGATTTGGCAACAATGCACCATGCTTGGTAAAAGGAAAAGGATCCATCTCATTGAATGGAAAGAGCAGTGCGGATGACGTCTACTGGGTAGAAGGTCTTAAGCATAACCTATTGAGTGTTGCTTAGCTAAATGATAAAGGACTCGTTTTGGAGTTCAAAGGTGGAGTCTGCAGTATAATTGGAAAGAGTGGTGAACTTATTGCCACCGGTAAATAGACTAGAGGTAACTTGTTTAAGCTGAATGCCAAGATTAGTCGGTGTCTGATGGCAAAGTTTGATGACAGTTGGATATGGCATAGGAGACTTTGTCATATGAAATTTGATAATATTGTAAAGGCTAGTAAGATCAAGGCAGTAAGAGGATTGCCTTTGCTGAACAAACCGGAGAATGCTTTATGCAGAGAATGTCAACTTGGGAAGATGTCTTCCTCAACTTTCAAAGGTAAGTCTTTTTCAGCAGAAAACTTACTTGATCTTGTGCATAATGATTTGTGTGGTCCTATGAAAACTAGAAGTATTCAGGGAGATAGGTATTTCATGTTTCTTACTGATGTCTGCTCACGAATGATGTGGGTCACATTCTTGAAAGACAAGTCTTAGGTGTTTGAAAAGTTCAAAGCCTTTAGAACATTAGTAGAGAAGGAAATTGGTCAAAAGCTAAAATGCCTAAGAACTGATCAAGGAGGTGAATTCACTTCTGATGAATTCAACAAGTACTATGAAGATAGCGGTATCAAGAAGCAGTTATGTGCCCCAAGGACACCACAACAAAATGGTATAGCAGAAAGGAATAACATGACTGTAGTTGAAGAGGCCAGAATAATGCTGATCCAAGGAAAGATTGCTCACACTTTTTGGAGAGAAGTGGTGAGCACTGCAGTCTATACTATGAACCGGGTACTCATCAAGAAAGGTAAAAATAAAACCCCTTATGAGTATTGGACCGGGAAGACTCGCATTGTGAGTTATTTTAAAGTATTTGGTAGTAAGTGTTACATCAAGAGAGGTGAGCAATTGAGCAAGTTTGATGCTAAATGTGATGAAGGAATATTTCGGGGATATTTCACTAAGAACAAAGCTCTCAAATGCTACAATAATAGAACACAAAAAATTGTTGAGATTATCAATGTCAGGGTTGATGAATCTCCTGAGGAACCTGAGGAAACCTGTAGTGAGGAAGTGGAAGATGAACCTGGTGTAGCCTTCTAGGAACTGGTTAAGAAAGAAACAAGTAAAGATCTTAGTGTTCCTGTATCAGTAGAAGCTGCAGTAGGTGAAGAAGAAGAAGTAAGTGAAGAAGAAGAGGAAAAGCTAGCAGAACCAGCTAGAGTCATTCCTAGATATGTGAGACTACATCATGATCTGAATTAGATCATAGGAGATAAAGATGCAGGGATACTCACAAGAAGAAAGGTGAAAGAAAAATCTTGCATGATTTCTGAATTGGAGCCCAAGACTTCCAGAGAAGCACTTACAAATTTAGACTAGATTAAGGCAATGGAAGAGGAGATAGACAAGATAGAAAAGAATGTAACATGGTCCTTGGTACTTAGACCTGAACATAAGAATGTCATAGGTACCAAATGGGTCTTCAAGAATAAGCTAAATGAAGAAGGCATAGTTGTGAGGAACAAGGCAAGACTTGTATGCAAGGGATATGCTCAGGAAGAGGGAGAAGACTATAGAGAAACCTTTTCTCCTGTGGCTAGAATGGAAGGTGTCCGAATGCTACTTACATTTACAACATTCAAGGGATTTAAGGTTTACCAGATGGATGTGAAGTCTCCGTTCTTGAATGGAATCCTAGAAGAGGAAGTGTATATTGAGCAATCAGATGGGTTTGTCTTATCAAAAGATAGTAACATGGTGTGTAGATTACACAATGCCCTTTATGGATTGAAACAAGAACCAAGGACATGGTATGAACATTTACACTCTCATCTTGTGAAAATAGGATTTTAGAGAACAAGTGAGGATAGCAACATCTACCTAAAATCTGAAGGTGATCAGATTCTGATCTATGAAGTATTTGTAGATGACATAATATTTGGAGGAGATGATGAAATGAGTCATTCTCTTGTAGATGAAATGAAGAAAGAGTTTGAGATGTCTCTAATTGGAGAGATAAAGTTCTTCATTGGTTTATAGATTCAGCAAATGAAAGAGGGTATCTTTATTACCTAGTCCAAGTATGTCAAAGAGGTATTGAAGACCTTTGGCATGGAGGAGAGAAAACTGGTTGGTACACTGATGGTGACTGGATGTAAACTAACTAAGCAAGATGATTCAGCATTGGTGAATGAGAAGGAGTACCGGTCAATGATCGGTAAGCTGCACTATGTGATGCACAACAGACCAGATATTGCTCATGCAGTTGGCATAGTAGCCCATTTTCAGAAAAGTCCAAGAGAATCCCACTTGGTAGCAGTCAAGAGGATTCTTAGATACCTGAAAGGGATGGTTGACTATGAATTGTGGTATCCATACATTGGTGATTTTAATCTCAAGGTATTTACTGATGCAAATTGGGTAAGTAATGTGGACGACCGGAAGAGAACAACTGGTGGAGCATTCTTTCTTGGTGGAAGACTAGTCTCCTGGACAAGTAAGAAGCAGAGATGTACTTCTCAGTCTATAGATGAAGCGGAGTATGTGGCAACATTTATGAGCTGCATTCAGGCAATCTGGATGAAACATGTATGGGATGGTTTCAAAGTACCTATATCTGAACCAATGAGTATGTTTTGTGACAATACTAGTGCAATTAATATTTCCAAGAATCCGGTACTGAATGCTAGAACTAAGCACATTGAGCTCAAGTATCATTTTTTGAGAGAGAATATTCAAAATAGAGAGGTTGTATTATAACATGTTTCCAGTAAGGAGCAACTAGCAGACATATTCACTAAGCCCTTACCGAAGACTACATTTACCTATTTGAGAGGTGAATTAGGGGTTTTGCCCCTTCATGAAGTAAGCTAAAGATGTGTGCTCCACATCAGTCAGGTATTACAGTGTCAAATATTTCAAGATTGATGTGTTGAAGGATGCTACTCCATAGGGGGAGCAACATAGTGGAGTATGGGAGCTTGTGCCTCCACTTTGGAATTTTTGTCAAAGGGGGAGAAAATGTGTGATAGGGTAGAAGATATCTAATGAAGATATTTTAGATGCACTGGTCTATGATGTTTTTAGTTGCAATGCTACGCTAAGTATTGCCATCAATGCCAAAGGGGGAGATTGTTGGCATATGATGAACCGGTATGATAATATGATAATAATATATGTTGTCATTGATGTCAATAAGTATAGGTCAATCGGTATGAAGATTGGAAGAAGTTGTTATTATTGATCAAGTTGGAGAACTGGTATGACGAGATGTAGTGAACCAGTGTTAGGGTTTCACTAAGTGTGACTACCGGTTGGTAGTCTCAACTCTAGGGTTTCCGGTTTGGCAATCTAGCTTGTGCGATGCAATCGGTGACATTCTATGATGAGTTAGCTAAGAAATAAGGATGAGATCAAGATGCCATGTCAGTTTTGTGCACGTGAAGGATTTCCTTGAAGTTATTTCATATGAAGATTGACTGCATTATATGTCTACCTCAAGAATGAACATTCTTCTTAGAGGTATGAGAGGAAAGCCTGATGGGTTACTGATTTCTATGTGCGGTGGAAAATAGACAATGCAGAATGACTTGCGATCTATTTAAGATTGTTTCATTCTATGAAGTGTTTGGACGGTCAGGATTGGACCGCTTGTAATTGTAAACCTAAGATGCTTAGGGTTTAGGGTTTGTGTTACCGACCTAATTGTTGTCTATAAGGTCGATGATATTTGTTATTGTAAGTTGTTGGCAAAAGTTGTCTATGTATCCAAGTGATGAGATACTTGCCAGACCAGTGAGTGAAAACTGCAGAGTGTGATTGCCAAGTAGAGGAACTGAAAAGGATCTGCCTTAGCATATAGTGTTGTTATCATATCATAGTTTTACCTGTTGTCTTCTAACCATTTCAACAGAAGGAAAATCCCTTTGCTGTGTAGCTGAGGCTTACTGTAAATCCTCTAACCAGGTGACTCAAGTTCATTGAGTTCTTTAAATCCTCTAGTGAGGTAATCTTTAACAGGGTTTCAACCTTTAACATGGTATATAGCCATCCATTAACTGGGTGATCTTTAACAAGATCGGTTCCTAGTAGAACCTTATTGTAAAGTCTTTAACCGGACTAGGCTCCTAGCAGAGTGAGCTTCAAAAGAGTTCAAAACAAGCTTGTGGGTATTTATTCCCACTGTGGTTTTTCCCATTTGGGTTTCCACGTGAAAAATCTGTGTCATAAGTTGTGCATTTTTCATGTGATGGTTAAGTATTCTTTGTTTGAGTGATTATGCATGCAGAGCTAATGGTTATGGTATTGCTGATATACCACATGCATATGTTTATGGGTGAAGTAGTTATCAAGTATTGAATGTATTTGAAGTGTTTAGTTTTACTAGTTTATGTTGTCTGAAGTCTTATTATGTTTAACCGGTATTGCCATGGTTAAGTTCAGTAATGAAGACAACCGGTTAGCATTATTTTAACTTGATAGGTTGCGGAGAAGTTTTTGTATGTACTGATTCACCCCCCCTCTTAGTACTAGTTAGGGTATTTATTGTTCATCATTATTTATCAAAATCATCATCTTCTCTCTTCATATCTTCCAATTCCTTTGCATACAAATCTTTCCAATCTTGCTTACTGGTTGCAGATGTAGATGTATGAAAAGAAGGTTCAGTCTTCACAGCTCCAGAATATCCAAATTCTTCAAGCTCAAAAGAAGATAGTTTCCAAACCAAGGTATCTCTGTTGACAGATGTATTAGCCATTGTTCTCAACTCATTAATTGCAGTAGTATTCATTTTGTAAGCCAGTGGTAGGGCTCTCAGAACTTTAGAAACAATTTTAGCTTTGCTCAAAGTTCCACCACAACATTGAATTCCCATAACAATTTCATTTACCCTTTCCATGAATGCAGTAATCCTTTCATCTTCTTCCATCTTCAGGTTTTCATATCTCACCTGGTAACCATCAAGTTTAGCAATATTCACTCTAGGGTTACCTTCATTAAGAGTCTCCAACTTATCCCATATAGCCTTTCTAGATGATTTATTGGTTAATCCCATTATTTTCTGATCAGAAAGTGCACACAAGAGGGCTTCTCTTGCTCTACAATCATTCTCAAGCTCCTTGTTCAAGTTTGCCGAAGGAGGATTGCTAGATGCTAGATTATATGGTGTGACACCATTCTGTGTGATCTCCCAAATCTCCTTGCCAAGACATCTCAAACAAGTCTCCATCTGAATCTTCCATACTTTGTAATTTGTTCCATCAAGCCTAGGAATATCTCTCTGAAAGATAGCTCCAGATGAACTAGATGAAATTGAACTGTTAGTCGCCATAGGATCTTCCTCAAGCGGTTAAGCTTTCTGTAGAGAGGACCAAATCTCTAATACCAATTGTTAGACAATTCAAATAACCGGAACACAACTAAGAGTGGGGGGGGGGGGGGGTGAATCAATTGTCACAGATTACCAGAACCATTAGCAATTAAAATTTTAATACTGGAACCCAAAACATTAATATCGGAATAGCAATTAAACCAATTAAGAATAAACAATAATCATAGAATAAATACCATCCACATGACACCAAGATTTATACATGGAAAACCCGGTAAAGGGAAAAACCATGGTGGGAAGCCTACCCACAGTCAGATAATACTTCTATAATAAGTATGTGAATTACAATTGAGGGGCTTACACTCGTAGGAAGGCCAACAACCTAGAGTGCATTGCTCATCATAAAAGGAGCCTCACTAACTACATAGAAATCTAGACTACAATCCAGAGAAGTGTTGAACTGCAAAAGATAACATCTCCTATGCCTGAGTATAGTTTCGGTTAAGTTCAATACCAGAGTAATAAATCCTCTTACATAAACCAAATTTGATCTCCAATGATCGACCAAATCCTTTGCCTGGATGATATTACATTATTTGCACATTACATTCCTTTCCCATTCCTATCTTAATCTACAATGAGATCTTACATCTATACATACAAACCCTCAACATAAACAATCAGGTCAGCCACCAAACAATAAACTAATTACATAATTACAAACCATGTTGGCCTTAGACCAAACAAATAATATCCAACACATAAGACATCCTAAAAACACATCGAGAGGTCCAATCCACGTGTTAAATTAAAGCCGGTCCATAATCTAGATAAATCAGGACCCAGTAGAGGTCCACACGTTACAACAATGATCTCCATCTTCCAAGTCTTCAATATGATCACCATCAGCATCCTGAAAATCCACCAGATTCTGCACCAATACCACTAATGTATTTCATCAAAATCTCTGCCGGTGAAACCCTCGCCGGAACTAGAAGCCAGACTTCCAAGCAAATAGGATAGCATCCAATCACAAAACCAAAACCAATTGACTGAATATGAGCATGAGTATCATGAATAAGCCAATTCCATAACCAAACTATACTGGAGCCTACTGGATCGTGCTGGATCCAAATCAACCAGAAACCACTCAACCTACTAGGACCAAAAGGGTGCTAGTAAAGCATCCAAATAGCTAGTGTTGGCATCAATGAGAAAACATCAGTGCAACACATGATCGATTCCACCAAATGGCCAACACTGTCTTCGGCGGTTGAGAATACCTGAAATTGTGGAAAACCTGAAAAACTAGGGTAAATGCACTAAAAAAACAAATGCATTAAAATTCCTAACAAATGCACTATTCTAGCCAATAAATGCGCTAAATAAACTGACAAAACCACTAAACTATAATGAAAACTATGCTAAAAATATATTAATGCACTAAACTAATTGATAAATGTGCTAACTTAACTTACAGAGGTGCTATACTATAATGCAAATGCACTAAACTAAAATACAAATGTGTTAAACTAGGTTACAAATGTGCTAAAATGGTATGAATGCGTTGCATAAAAAATGTAAATGCATGACAAAGTAAATAAAAAGTGAGGCTCCTGCCCCACGGTGGGCGCCAAAATGTCTAACCTAGAAAAATCTAGGAGAAACCTACAAAACTGTTAAGCTACCACAATACTAAAATCCCACAGAAAATCCTAGATTACCAATGAAACAAAATAAAAGAGAAATATTAAATCTAAGAAACCTCCACTTGTTGTTCCATTGTGTCCTATCACCTTTGATCTTGCTTGCTGAAATTACTCTCAAACTGCACTGATTTTTGCTTTCATGATGACAATAGATGAATGGACTTGTGGTATCTAAGTGTTAGATGCAAGCTAAAATAGTTATACAAACTATAATATGCAAACTATATGAAAATAGCTAAAACTAAGTCAAAGGCACACTGTGAAAATGTTGCAAATGCTCTAAAGTTTACTGGAGTGCAAGATTACGATTAGATTCAAATTGCTAGAGAAATGCTCTTTTTATAGATTTTTCATGAGGAAAATCCCATGTGGAAAAGATCAACGGTTGTGAGTGAATCTTGATAATTCAATGGCTATGAATAAATGGTTATAATGTGAGAGAAAAAGGTGGATGATGTTCCTCTTACACATACATGATGGAGGAAAAGGTGGGAGAGAAATCCAAGTGGTAGCTTGCTAGAGTTGACCACAATCAGGAACTCCAAGAATATAGGATAGTTGGAGATGATTTAGCACATGCAAGACATGTGGAGCTTGACTAGGATGAGGTGGGCACAACCTCCTCCAAAGATGTAGTAGTAGTGGAGAGAATAAAGGGAGTAAGAGGACAGCTAAGTGTCTTTATCCTCTTAACTAGGAAATAGAGGTTAGTGTAGGATTTTGCCAAGATCAAGGGCACAATGAAAAGCATAAAAGAGACAATAGAATGACAAGAACAAATTGTATTCTCATCAATATGCAAAATGATCAACTAGATTTACCAATACAATGAATAGAGGCCTGCTTATATAGGCAAGGCTGTATGGATGTATGAGCACACAAATATGACATGTGGCTCAATGAGAAACAAGGGTAGGTAAGAAATATTAGGGGTAGGTAGGAGAAATAACATAATATTCCACAAGAGGTGGATGACCCACCGAATGTGGAGTGTAACAGCAAAATAAGACCACAAAAGATGGAATTTCTCCTACAAGCTCTATCCCTATGTGCACACTTCCCTAAGTGTCTCAAATCCAAACTACGAAGAGATGCATTATCCTAAGTTAACTTAAGTAAGTGTAATAATATCCAAAATGAATATTTATTTACACCAACACCCCCCCTTAAGTGAAACTTAGGGGAATGAAGACTCAAGTCAACAATGCAAGATGGGTCCTGACTACTAGGCCATGATAGGTACCCATGTACAATATGCAAATGCAAGCAAAACTATGCAATGCAATCTCTCACAAATGGAGAAAGGGAGAAAACCCAGTGGGAAAAAACTCCCCCCAAAAGAGAGATGAATGTACAAAAGACTCTCAAAGAAGAAGGACAAAACCTCAAAGAGGAAAAAGTCCCCCCCATAAGAGAGGAAGGAGAAGTCAACTGACCCCCCCTAATGATACATCCCACACCCCCAAGAGAGCTCGCAACTGCTGGAACTTACTCTCGGTGAAACGTTTGGTGAATATGTTAGAAACCTGCTCTGTTGTAGGACAATACTGCAAATCAATGACCTGCTCCTGGATGAGCTCTTGGATATAGTGCATATGAATCTCGATGTGTTTGGTCCGCTGGTGCTGGACTGGTTTCTTTGAGATTGCAATAGCACTCTGATTGTCGCAATGTAGAACTGTCAGCTGTGGTCTGGTGAATCCAAACTCTGTGAGAATCTGCTGGAGCCAAATGGTCTCAGTCACTGCGTTAACAACGCCTCGATACTTAGCCTCAGTCGAAGAGAGAGAAATAGCATGTTGCTTCTTTCTCTGCCAACAAATGGGGCCTGAACCAAGGTGAAACTGTAACCAGAAGTAGACTTACGATCAACTAGATTGCTAGCCCAATCGGAGTCTGTGTAACCAACCAAGCGAGGTCCTGTGCCTACTGCATAGTGAATCCCATAGTGATGTGAACCCTGGATGTAATGAAGGATGCGTTTGGCAACTTTCCAATGAAGCTCATGTGGTTCCTACATGAAGCGGGAAACCATGCCAACTGCAAATGAAATATCAAGGTGTGTATGAGTCAAGTAGATGAGACTACCCACAAGCTGACGATACAAAGTGGCATCAACGAGTGGAGAAGAAAATTGAGCCTCAAGCTTGACTCCTAAAAGAAAGGGAGTCAGGGCAGGCTTACAATCAGCCATATGAAAGTGTGCAAGTAGATCAAGAGCATACTTGGGCTACGATAGTGTAATCCCAGAAGGTGACTGTGAAATCTCTATCTCGAGAAAGTAGTGCAAAAGACCCAAGTCAGTCATAGCAAATCTGTCATGCAAAGCAGATTTGACCCTGCTAATGATGGATGAAGTACTCCTTGTAATGATCAAGTCATCAACATAGAGCACAAGTATCAAGTGAGAGTCATCCTATCTCAAAATGTAGACATTTGGATCAGAATGACACCTGGTGAACCCTGCGGAGAGAAGAAAGGAATCCATCTTGGCGTACCAAGCCCTGAGGGCTTTCTTAAGGCCATAGAGAGATTTCCTTAGTCTGCAAACTAGGGAAGTATCCTGGATGAAACCCTGTGGCTGCTCCATATAAATCTCCTCATCAAGATCACCATGAAGAAAAGCACTCTTCACATCCATCTGATGTATAGCCCAACCATGAGCTACAGCAATAGCAAGTGTCAAATGAATGGAGTTCATCTTGGCTATGGGTGCAAAGGTCTCAATATAGTCAACACCTGCAACCTGAGAAAAACCTTTCACAACAAGCCAAGCCTTATACTTATCCACACTACCATCCACTACAAACTTGGTCCGATAGATCCACTTACATCGAACCATCTTTCTCCCCTTAGGGAGATGGACTAGATCCCATGTGTTGTTCCTCATCAAGGAACTATACTCTTCCTCCATAGCTTGGTCCCACTCAGGAACCCCTGATGCTTCCCTAAATGTCTATTGATCGGAAGTGGTAGCAATAAATGCATGTGGAAGATCCTGATGTTGTGATCGAGTTCTCCGTGTATCTGAAGGATCCCCAACAAGAGAACCTGTGGACTCAAGTGTCTGTCGAGCCCAATGAGGTCTAGGTGGAGGTGGAGAACGAGGCTCCTCAACTGCAAGTGGACCCAGTGGAGGTGTTACCCTATGAGTCAGAGTTGAGGGAGTCTCATCATCTGAATCACTAACATCACTATCCACAATGGAGGAAGGTGGAGGAGGTAGAGAGGCTAAGCTAGGAGAGCTTTCCTCAAAGTGAACACTCCCCTCAATGAATACCTCATGTGTCTCTGGATCCATCAATCTGTATGCCTTAACACCCTCAGGATATCCAACAAATATGCAAGGTCGACTCTGAGGTTCCAATGCCTTGCGTTTTTACGGAGGTATGCGAGCCCATGCTGGACACCCAAAGACTCTGAAATGTCTCACAATTGGTTTCCTACCAGCCCAAGCCTCAAAAGGAGTAATACCTTGCAAAGCTTTGTGAGGCACCCGATTCTGGATGTGTGTGGCACAACTGATAGCCTTTGCCCAAAAGGCGGGATCAAGAGAACGTGCATGTATCATACAACTAGCCATTTCTTTGAGAGTTCTATTCTTGCATTCTGCAACCCCGTTTTGCTGTGGAGTGTATGCTACAGAATGCTGAAGATCAATCCCCTCAAATGTACAAAAATCCTCAAGTCTTTTGTTCACATATTCCCTTCCATTATCTGTGCGAAGAATCTTGACCACTTTCCCTGATTGCTTCTCCACACGAGTCTTGAAGTCCTGAAATCTGTCAAATACTTCACTCTTATGAATGAGAAAGTAGACCCAAGTGAAGCGAGAGTAGTCATCAATGAAGGTAAGAACATAGCGGGCCTTACTAAATGAAGGTGCTAGAAATGGACCTGCTACATCGCTGTGAACAAGTTGAAGAACTTCCAAAGCTCTCCAAGCTTTCCCCTTATCAAACTTCTCTTTAGGATGCTTGCCCATGGAACAACCTGAACATACACCCTCTAAAAAAATGATTCAAGGTAGACCTGTGACCATGTCTTTAGTGCTTAGCTGGTGAAGATAGCGGTAGTTGAGGTGACCAAACCGCTCATGCCATAGCTTACTTTCTGAATTTGAATGAGTAAGCAAGGCCCTAGAAGGTGAACTTGGCACAAAGTGGGAGAATGAATAAAGCCTTGAGTTGTCATTGACTTGTCCCACTGCTACCAAGGCATCATCATCAAGTTCCTTTACCACAACTGAATCTGGTGTAAACTCAACCTTTTTCCCATTCCCATAGTGAGTGATTTGGTCAATGGAGAGAAGGTTGGAAGACAAGTTAGGAACATAGAGAACATTCTCAAATGTTCCATCATCCATGTCAACTAAACCTTTCCCTTCAACCTCTACTTGTGTGTCATCACCTATGTAAATGTGAGGTACCTTAGATGGCTCCAATGAAGAAAACTGCTCCTTTGTAGAACCCATGTGATATGAGGCACTCGAGTCAAGTATCCATTGCTGTGAAGAACCTGTTGTAGCCACAAATGCTTGCCCTTTTCCCTTAGACTGTGAGGAATTGGAAGGAGATGAATCCTTCTTTGTGTAGGTGGATGGCAAGTTGATGTTGTTTTTCTTAAGAAGATTGGTTAACTCATCAACTTGCTTTGTGTGGCATCGATGCTCATCATGACCATACTTCTTGCAATATGCACAAGTTGGTTTATCCTTCTTAGGTGGTGTCCCCTTCTTGGAAGAGGATGAAAAATCGCCTTGTGATGGAGAGGATGATTGCCCTTTTTCCTGGTGTGGATTAGACTTGGATTGCTTCTTCTTCTTGTTGGAATCTTTGCCTTGACTTCCTTGATTCCCTTGATTAGCCACCAAAGCCTTGGACTTTGAAGACTTGAGAAACCCCATGTTCAACAACTTAGTTTGTTCCAATATCAACATTTCTGTGAAAGCATCAAATGAAGGCATAACATAAGAACTCCCCACTATCAAACGATGAGTTTGGAAGCTAGATACAAATGCTGCATATTCTGTTGCAAGCTTGTCCAACAAGTTGAATATCAACCGAGCATCCTTTTTGTCAATTCCACAATCCTTAAGCTTTGCTCTTAACTCATTTGCTTTGGTGACATAATCTTGGATTGTATCAAAATTCTTGGGATCCAAGTTGGTGAGCTCATTGTCAATCTAATAGCCTCTAATTTCATCAACTTGTCCATACAATTTTTGAAACATATCCCAAGCCTCCTTGATTGTTTTACACTTCTCAATGTGAAAAATGAGGTCATATGATACATACTTGCGTAAGGTTCCAAGAGCCATGCAATTATTTGTGAGCCATTCTAATTGAGCAATTGGATCAGCCTTAGGATCAGGTGGTGCTGTAATTGTTCCATCTATGTAGTGTGTGAGACCCTTTTCCATTAATTTACTCCATACTTTAATTTTCCATGATGCATAATTATGTGGAGTTAAAGGTGGAAATTTATTAGGACTCATTGCAACAAAAATGGAAAGAGCACAAAGAGAGGCACAATCACACAAGACACCCCCCCCCAAATTCACTCAATCAAAGAACCCCCCCCCCCCCCAAATGTGATGATTTTGGCACTTTATAAGTAGTGCGTATACAATGGGCCACTTGTAAAAAATGGCAAAGTGGACTTCTAATTACAATTTTACAACTGCCTCAATAAGGCCAAAAGTGTCTCAAACTGATAATGCAAGAGATCTAACTAAGATCGAAGCAATTTACAAGTACCTAATAGGCCAAATAAGACCAATATCTGAAAGTACAATTTCCACTCAAAATCTCTAAAATCTGATCATAGATTCTGAAAGTAGACAAAAAAATAAGCACTTTAAAAAAAAATGACACCTGAAAAGGAGGTCGTATGAGCTCAAACGAGGCCTTTGAAGTTGCAGAATTGAGGATTGGACAGGTACAGCTAAGAGAATCCAAAAATTCAAAAAAATATATGCACCAAAATCAGAAAATAACCACACCATTGTGAAGATCATGAAATTTTATCCCATTTCAAAAAAAATTGCACCAAAAAAGGAGCAAAAATGAGCAAGATATGGCCTTTCAAAGTTGGACTGCAAAACTGAAAAGCCCAATGGAGAGGGGTTAAATTTTTTTCAAAAAGCTGCTGATGTGGTGCTGATGTCAGCAGTTTACTATGTTAAATTTGATGACCGTATGATCATCATGAAAACTTCACCTCCTTGCTGACTGGGCGTCCGTACTGTACGGACTGCTGATTGGGTAGGTGACTATGCAGGCGTACGGATGACATGGTTCGATGATTGTGCTGCCGTACGGTCGACATGGCGTGATGATGTGGTGTATGGAGGCATGCCGTGTGTGCCACGTGGCGGGGTCCCGGCAGCTGACTGGGCTCCATGTGGCGGCTGGGGTTGACTGGTCGGTTGCCGGTGGCAGTGGCTGGACTGGTGCCGTCGGCGGCCTGCGGAAGTCTCCGGCGGCTGCAGAAGGCAGAGACTGGTTGGGATAGAAGGCAGAGACCGGTGGGGACTAGCTTAGGTGGCGATGGGTCTTAGCGGTGGCACGACAGCGAGCGGGGCGCGATGATCTGCGGTGATGGCGGGTACCTGTACGTGGCGGTGTCAGCGACAGGTCCGGACCTGCAACAAGGGTACGACCCTGCAAAGTAGGGTACAACCGAGTACGGGGGGTCTATGGACCCCTCAAAAATGCAAAAAAAAAACTTTTTTTTTGATTTTTTTTCAAAATTTTTGAAAAATAATTTTTTTTTTTTTTGACAAAATATTTCGAAATCTGTACGATAATAGCCAAAATGGGGAAAAAATTTATCTCACCAAAATAGGTTGACTTTATGGTTGAAATTTATGGAAACGGCCTCTCGGATTCAACGGTGATGTCCAAATCGCTGTATGACGCCCCCAAAAAATGAAGATCCCCAAATCCGAAAATAGAAGCCTTCCACAATGTCTCCAAAAACCAATCAATGAAGCCCCAATAGCTCTGATACCATGTAGGATTTTGCCAAGATCAAGGGCACAATGAAAAGCATAAAAGAGATAATAGAATGACAATAACAAACTGTATTCTCATCAATATGCAAAATGATCAACTGGATTTACCAATACAATGAATAGAGGCCTGCTTATATAGGCAAGGCCGTATGGATGTATGAGCACACAAATATGACATGTGGCTCAATGAGAAACAAGGGTAGGTAAGAAATACTAGGGGTAGGTAGGAGAAATAATATAATATTCCACAAGAGGTGGATGACCCACCGAATGTGGAGTGTAACAGCAAAATAAGACCACAAAAGATGGAATTTCTCCTACAAGCTCTATCCCTATGTGCACACTTCCCTAAGTGTCTCAAATCCAAACTACGAAGAGATGCATTATCCTAAGTTAACTTAAGTAAGTGTAATAATATCCAAAATGAATATTTATTTACACCAACAGTTAGGAATTAAATATGGTTGATTTAATAAATAAGAGAAATTAATTTATTTAGCCACATAAGATAAGTTGATGTGGAAGAAAGTGAGGTGGAAAAGGCAAATAATTAAATAGTTTTGAATTATTTAATCAAAGAAGAGACTTAGAAGAATAATGAAGGACTAATTAATTAAATAATAAATATTTAATTAATCAATAGAAGAAAAGGATAATGAATTAAACAAATAAAAATTTCAATCTATTTATTTAATAGAACAATAGTTATTAAATAATTAATAAATATTTATCTAATATATCATAGTCATTTTTGAGTGTATATAGGCTGTATTGCAACTTTTGATTATTCGCCTTTGACGATTTTTGCGTCAACAAAAAAATCGCTGCCCTAGAAAAATTGCTCCAAATATTAAAAATTTCATATAGATTATTATAGAGGGGACTCATGTGACCCTGTAGGTTCGAATAGACCATTTACAAGTGCCATGGATTTTGAGAAATATCTTGTCAAAGTTCAACAATTTTTTTTGCACTTAGGGCATTTAAGGGACAATCTTGCTAGGTATGGCACTAAGTGTTCGATCGAGTTGGGAAGCAAAACAAGAGTATACCTAGGGTAAAACCGCCTAACTAGATGTGTTGGCATCAATGATTCATGCCCTTAATGACTTTTGAAAATTTTTAATGACCATCCTCCGTCATTACTAAGCGTAATTAACCATACTTATTACATTTATATAAACAATGGAATTTTTGGCTCAAATATGTCAAAGTGCATTGGAGGTAGAACATGAAATCAAATCCATTTTTGTTTACTTGTCATTTTTCATTACTAAACATCCATATTATTATTAATAACAATACCAATATGGTCATTAAATTTGGTGAAACTGCCCAAGGAAACCAAATTTAACACTTAAGATTTAGATGGAACAAATTATATCAAATCACAAGATTATATAATATAACATGCTATTGTTCATCATTTAACCATTTTTCATTATTACATTCAAGATTAAAGTTTCAAAGAATGAATACATGCGAATGAGGAACAAATTATATCGAATCTCAACTTCTATATATCAAATTGCCAAATAATTGTGTATGTCCATATACAAAAATGGCATAAACGCCAACTCAAACAAAGTTTTACAAAATGTGGCATATGCCATCTCAAAATCTATAAAAAAATATACATGCCAAATAGCCATTTATGAATCCCAAAATATCTATATGACATTCTAATCTATTGATGGATCATCAAAATTGATCCTCTTCAAAGTACTATTTGGTTCTGAAAGATTTTGTACAAGAAAAATTCAAACCACAATTGAGATTAGTATTACTATATAATTTACATTAAAAAAATTAACATCAAAATCGATATAGATTGAACTATAATTGAACTCTAAAATTGAATTCTTGATTACCTCAAGTCTACATCATCTCCTAGGATGGTTGTGAGTCCTAGTGTATGCCTGTGGCAAAGAAAGGATGCCACTAATATTTTTCATAGACAACCTAAAGATGTTCACAAACATAAAATTGATACATTAGCATATAATTTTTATGTGATAGGAACATATTTACTAAACAAAAAATAAAATAAATGCATACCTGAGGCATCTCTTTTGTTGCTTCTTCAGGTATTGTGGAAGCAATCAACAAGGATGTGAAAATAACAATTCCATGTACATAAAAATGACGTATCTGAAATTGTCAATCTATGTAGACATGTATAATCATTATAAGTTCTTTAAACTCTTAATTCAATCAAATTTTCATTCAATTACCTTTCCATTATCTGTCATTTCACTTCTAGAGTTTGGATAGCATTACACCTCACTCTCACTACGTGTGTCCTACAAGAGTAAAATAAGATAAACATGTAAGTTATCTGTCATAAAGAGTTTAATTAATTATAATTTAAATGACAAGCATGTATACAATAAAAAATGTAAACGACCAAGTGCAAAAATATATACTGTGTATCTGTGAAGGCCAATTGAAATGGCTAAGAGGGTGACATCTTGGACCTATGCCATCTCCTCCTTAGACATCAACTATGAAATAAATCATGCATCTAAACATTAGTACTTAATAGTATCTCTTATAAATATTCATTTAGAATAAAATGCACTATGAAATTACAAGTTAAGTCTTACCACTATATTGTCAGTGTACGATCCATGAACCTTCTCATCTCTTACATGCGAGGACTCCCTAGGGTGTGCTCAAGTACTTGTCATCTCATTTGCTGCACCAGCCATTTCATGGACCTCGTAATCAGTTGTGTCAATGGGAAAGGCTGTCCAAGAGGACCGAAGCATATGTTATTGCACATATATAAGTTTTGTGGGACACAAATATGTGGACATGAGGATGATGTGTCAATGCTACCCAGTGTAAAGTTTTGATGCCAATAGCTAATAAGATGAGAGGGGGGGGGGTGAATCATACAAACTTAATCTTCCATAAAATCAATGGATTCAACCTCGGTAACTTAAACTTCAACAATATAACCAAAAACTGCTAAACATGCAAACTCATAAACACATAATCATCATAACACATATAACACCAGATTTAACGTGGAAACCCAAATAGGGAAAAACCACTGTGGGATTTCAGACCCACTAAGAAATATACTCTTTTAGAGTATGCTCGGTTAAAAACAAATCCTGTTAAAGATTACAAACACATTGCTAGATGTGACCTGGTTAAGGGATTTCCCTCATATCTATTAGGATATTCACTTTGTTAGAACTGACCTTGTTAAAGGATTTCAAACACTCAACTAGAATGTCACCTTGCTAGAGGATTTACACATAAGACTATTAAGTCCACTCGGTTAAGAGATTTTCTGTCACTTACAAAATAAACAACAGTAATAAATATATCTGCAACTTCACATCTAAAATGCTAAAGTAGATTCTTATTTGCTCAAAAAAATCTTGTCATAGGACTTATCTTGTCCCTCTGCTAGGCTCCTTACTCTGTTATTCAAATAGGTCTTCAAGTTTCTATGCTCGGTAATCAGTATGTAGAATCCCTATGCTTACACTTGCCCACATACATTGTTTATCAACAATTTCTTATTTATAAACAATTTGCTAACCGCTGAATCTCCTTGATCACATTTCCCATGATCAATCTTAGCCATCAGATCTTCAATCTTGACTAGGTTCAATGCATCTTTCGATCTGAAAATGTTTTACCTTGCCTAGGGACTTACATTCCTTTCTTGGAACTTGCACAAGGTTATTGTGGTTCAATCTGCGCTGTAGATCTTCCTGCTGATCTTCTATTGCTATAGATCCTTAACAAACTTCATGCACGACATACCAATCATTTATACAACTCTAGCTCATCAGCATCCTTTATTAAATAATGCTTTTATCCATCCAATGTGATCTCTCATAACTCGGTTGCAACTCGGTAAATACTAAACTTTACTTGGGAGACATTCCACCTTCATTAACATATATCGATAACCTTATGGTTTACCAACTAGGTTCTTTACTTGGTGACATAGTATAGTATTAACCTTACATCAACAACATATGTAGGATATCAAAACAATCTAAACATCATGATCTCATCATTGTCTAACTTGGTAATAGTTGCCCATTGAATAACTTATTTCTCCCCTTTCTTATCACATTCTTTCTGTGTCTTTTACCGACATCTTAATTCTCTTCAAATCAATCTTCTCAAGATATGGCAACATCATACTGAATCAGAAAATCAATTTCTTGTCATCAATGACAAAATAATGTTATAAAGATAGTTATCATCCCTTTTCAGTTATATCAAATAATCTTCAACAACCTTCTCAATATCCTTAATGAATATCAACAATCTCCCCCTTTGGTATTGATGTCAAAACCAATTTTTAAATGGTAATACCAACAAGATATTCAAATTGATTCGGATTCAGATTGCTGTTAGACTTCTCCTGTTATCCTTAAGCTGTTAAAATCTTCTAAAGTCTTCTCCCCTTTTCATTTGTCTTCTGTTATCTTCTTCATTTAGGATTTTACCATTTAGTCTTCTCCCCCTTTAACAACAATGCCAAAAAGTAAAAGAACTAAATCATGATTTCTTCCTCTATGAAGTGTTTTGCCTTGCTGTGTATCATCTCAGTCTCGGTCAGAGCAACTTGTCTCTATTCACTATTTCATGCACACCTTTAGAAAACCTTCTAAAGTGCATAAATTAGCTTCAATCCACACATAATATTCTGTAGATTCATCGAATTGATTCTTTCACTGAACTCTGTCAATGAGTAGAAGATAGGGGTAGGACCCCTAACTTGATTCTGAGATACTCAAAAGTGTCCCTTGGCAGTGGTTTTGTGAAGATGTTTGCTATTTGCTCCTTTGAACTGATATATTCCAGCACAACTTTCTTCTCTTGAACTTCTTCTCTGAGATAATGATACTTTATAGAGATATGTTTTGTCTTAGAGTGCATTACCGGATTCTTTGAAATATTAATGGAACTCGTATTATCATAGAATATAGTTACTGGCTCGGTAACTTTCTCATTTATACCTTCCAACAGTTGTTTGATCCATACTATATTTGTGCAGTTCAATGCTACAACAACATATTCAGCTTCTACTATTGACTGTGAGATACATCCTTGTTTCTTGCTAAGCCAACTCACTAGTCTTTCTCCTAAAAAGATAGCTCCACCACTTGTGCTTTTCCTGTCATCTATGTTGCTTGCCCAATCAATATCAATATAAATTATTAAATCAAAATCATTTCTCTTTTCATATAATAAGCCATAATCTTCAGTGCCTCTTAGGTATCTGAAAATTCTCTTGATTGTTGTCATATGGGTTTCCTTGAGATTTGCAGAGAATCTTGCAACAATACCTACTGCATGTGCTATATCTGGTCTACTATGCACAACATATTGCAAATTACCAATAATAGATCGGTAAAGTGTCTCATCAATAGATGCAGATTCATCATTCTTTGATAGTTTACAATTAGTAGTCATAGGAGTACTTACTAGTTTAGAATCCTCCATTCCAAATTTCTTCAAGATTTCCTTTATGTACTTGGATTGAGTAATGAAAATCTTATCTTTCATTTGCAGTATCTATAAACCTATAAAATATTTTATCTCACTGATTAGTGACATCTCAAATTCTTTGCACATTTCATTTCCAAAGTTCTTGCATAAGGAGTCATTGCCACAAAAAATAATATCATCAACAAATATGGCTGAGATTAGTATTCCATTATCCTCATCCCTCTTCATGTACAACATTGCTATTTTCACTTGTCCTTATAAAACCAATCTTGATCAAATAAGAGTGTAGTCTCTCATACCATGCTCTAGGTGCTTGTTTTAGACCATGTAAAGCTTTGTTTAATTTACATACCTGATCTTTACTCTTGTCTTCAACAAATCCTCTAGGCTGTTCAATATAAACTTCTTCTTCTAGTATACCATTCAAAAATGTAGATTTAACATCCATTTGATATACCTTGAAATTTTTGAAAGCAACATATGCCAACAATGTTCTTACTCCCTCAAGTCTAGCCATAGGTGCAAAAGTCTCACCATAATCTATCCCTTCTTCTTGAGCATAACCTTTGCAAACTAGTCTTGCTTTGTTCTGAATGACCTCACCTTTTTCATTTAGCTTGTTTTTGAAAATCCACTTTGTACCAATTACATTTTTTTCCTTTGGTCTTGGGATCAGTGTCCATGTGTCATTCTTCTTGATTTGATCAATCTCTTCTGTCTTAGCATTTACCTAATCTTCATTGTTAAATGCCTCTTTTGATATTCTTGGTTCAAATTTAGATATCAGACATGTATTCTGTCTTAGTTTGTTCCTTGTCATCATTGGATCATCCTTATCTCCTATAATTTGACTTGATGCATGATGTCTTCTAACATATTTGGCTAATATAGGCTCGGTAGATTCTGTATGATCTTCTTCATCACTCAGTAACTGGACATTATCTTCATTTTCTTCAGCAACTTTCTCGGTAGGACTTCTCGGTTGAACATAAACAAATTCTTCATAATCTTTTAGTTCTTTGGAATTTCCTTCATCATTTCTTTCTGCAAATTCATCAATTTTCACATTTGCACTTTCTACTATTTTGTTAGATGATTTGATCAAACATTTAAATGCTTTGCTTCTAGAAGAATAACCTAGAAATGTTCCTTCTTCACTTTTCTGATCAAACTTTCCATTTCTGTCATCTTTGTGAACATAACATCTACTTCCAAAGATTTTAAAATAACTTACATTAGGTTTCTTGTCATACCGGATCTCATATGGTGTCTTCATAGTTCCTTTCTTCAGTTGAACTCAGTTCAGGGTGTAAACTACAGTGCTAATTGCTTCTCTCCAAAATGTTTGAGGTACCCTTTTTTCTATCATCAGGATTCTAGCACAATTTACAATTGATCTATTTCTTCTCTTGGCTATCCCATTTTTCTGAGGTGTTCTCGGTGCAGATACTTGTCTTTTTATACCATGATCATTGTAGAATAATTTAAATTCATCAGAAGTTGTAAAGCGGAAAATCAAACCCTCCCCCACTCCAAGGAGAAAGGGGGTCACTAGGATTGACGGTTTTCACTTAGGAGGGACTTTACATTCAAAAGAGGGGTTGAAACCCACAAGATCCAATCCCACACAATGCAGGATTGGATTCTAAATGAGTTTCAAGGGTTGAGACATCAAGGATACCCTCTTTTGTAAAGAATGTAGATAGAAGATTGAACTAGGAATGTATGTAGAAGCAAGAAAGATTCACTTCTAAATAGAGATAGGGATACAGGATGAAGCTGCGGACCTGGAATTAGCAGTAAAATGTCGAGATGATGCTGTTCTGCAAATTTGAGCGAAAGTTGACGGGACGATGGCGCCCGGCGTGCACACGGTCCTCCGAAAAATCCGTGAAACGAAGGGGGATCTGTTCGTCTCTGCACAAGGATTCCAGATCTTCAATTATAGCCGCGTACCTACAACCTACACATAGAAAAGAGAGGACGATTGGGGGGGTTAGGGATTAGGGGTTTGCCTTTAGGTCAAACCCCGGTTTTGGAATTAACCAAGAAATGAGAATGCTGTAAATGTAAATGTTTGTAATGTAAACAAGTACTGATACCTTGTTGTAAGAATGTTTGTATTCTTACATGCGAAGGTGTAAATGTATGTTGTATTTTGTATGTTGTAAGTGATCTCCTCTTCAATGGTTGAATCCTTGTCTTGAATGCAACACCTAGCCTTGAATGGAGACTTAGAATGCTCAATTGCTTGAAGGAATGCTTGAATGCTTGAATGTTTGAATATCGCTTCCGCCTCTTGCTTGCATATGTCTTTCTTTTTCTTCTTGCCTCCTCAAATGGGAGGGGAAATGTAGTTTATATACTTGTCAATTAGGGTTGATAGACTGATTTTTCCGACCTTGGGCCGACCAGGAAACAATATTTTCCAATTTGCAAACTTAAAGACCCGAAGCCCCATAAGAGACCGAACCCAAAATAGGGCCAGGGACCAGGGCGCTGGGCGCCATGGTCCCACCTCCAGGGACAACAAGGTGCAAGGAGGATCAGGCCAGGGTGCTGAAAAATGCAGTTTTTGGTGTCATAAATAGGTTTCGGGGTCTCCATTCAGGTTCAGTGTTGTGTCCCCATCGTGAAGACCCAAATGCAGTTGAAATTGCAAGTGTCGTAATTTTAGGATGCTACATTTAGCCCCCACTTTAGCGGGAGTATAAGCGTACGCCCATACTTCCGGTAAAGTACAAGGAAACACATTGAAAGACTTTTACCACGTCAAGAAGGCAAGATATACCAAGCCCCCAGTGGACTAAGGATCTTACGGCTTCGATTGACAAAGTAAAAGGGAAGATCATGAGGGAGAACCATGACTATCAGTAGTAAGGTTCCCTCACTATGAGTCATGCCAAAAAAATATCAAAAATTTTCAAGACAAAGCTAAATTTGTCAAGAAATTTTCAAGTATCTTGAAGAGATATGAACGGGGATGTATGCCCCCCTACGTTAAAGCGATCGCACATGCCTTATCGGGGGTGATTGCTTTAAGGTAGTGATACATATAGGAAATGAGAAGGAAAGGAGCACGTTATCACAAGGATTTAGCCCCCAAGTGTGAGATAAACCCAAGGATAATAGACACAAAACACAAAGCACGAGGTGACTTCACTTTCCTTGGGGTCAGTATGCTGTATGATCATTCATGTATATCATATGTATGTATGCATAATTGTTCTTCATTCCCCAATCAAGGAAGGTCACCTAGAAGAAGGGAACACATGTGTCTTTTAAGTCAACATGAGAGAGACCAAAAGAGATCTCAATGTTTTGCATCGTCCTCAAGTAGACAACACTAAGGACAACAAATAGAAGAATGAGAATAACACATAGAAGAAGTAACAAAAGAGAGGAGGAAAGAGTCTGCTATGCTAATGAACTAGTCTAGCACGTCATCTACCCCCCGATCTTGCTGATTAATGTTTCGGGAAGGTAGGGAACACGCTAGAGGAGGAACATCCAACACAGCAGATGGAGCTATCACAAGGTCCAAACAAGGGCTATGTTCATGTTCCAAGCCACGTTGTTCTTGTCTAGGAGATAGGATAAATGCTTTAGAAAATTCATTAGATAAATGGTTATCAACATCAACATATTCATATTCACTATCAGAATGAAAAGAAGTAACATCTTCATCATGAATAACATTTTCATCTATATCATCATCAAGATTTATAAAAATAGGATCTTTAACTCACACAGGATCAAGACCATCATGCATGTTATGTTTAGGAGATTTTGGCTCAATTTCTGGCTGAGGAGAAAATGGAATAATGCTAGCTGAAGGTGTTTTTGGGGATTGCAAAGTTTGAGAAGTAGCTACCTGAGCTCTAAGACGACGCTTTCGTCGGCGTTCACGTGCAGAACGATTTCCTCTAGTCTTAGTAGGAAGTTGAGAAGATTGAGGAGGAGGAATGTTCTCATCCTTATCACTTGGGTGTTTAGGTTGTGGTCTCTTAGGTTGGATAATAGGAGAAGAAGAAGGTCTCTTCTCTTTATAAAAAGAAGGAGGAGGAACTGCTCCATATAAAGGAAGAATATTTGGTTTAGGAAGGAGACCAAGTCCATCATGACGAGGAGGTATAGGTCTACCTTTAGAAGGTTTATTAGGGATAGACATAGTCACATCCATAGGGATGGGTTGGGAATCTTCTTGAGGAAAGACATTGGTTTTATCTTTCAAAGGAAGAACTTCCTTCTCAAGAATGTTAGGAATATCAAGTTTGGGTGTTCTAGGTTCACTTAGAGATAGGATCATATCTTTTTTCCACTTTTGATAAGATTTGAAAAGATGATCACTTCACGGAGGAAGAGATTGGAATTGTTTAGGCCAAAAATAATCAATAGGAACGCTAGAAGTTCTTTCAGCTGGTTTAAAGAGACTATGATTGACAGTAACAACTTCACCATTATGGGGAAATTTCAAGCACTTGTGAATAGGAGAAGCAATAGCTTTCATGGAAGACAGCCAAGGATAGCCTAGCTTCACACGAAATTGTTCAGACGATGGAATAATAGCAAAGTTCACATCAAGGGATTTATTATGGACCTCAATAGGTAATGTAATAGAACCAATTGCAGGAGAAGAAAATGCATCAAATAGTTTCACAACCACATTTGTTTCGTCATAGATCACTTGATTCAATTGCAAAGTAAAAAGAAATTCTTCAGTAATGATATTAACCATGCAAGAAGGATCAATAAGCACTGCATGGCAAGGTGTATTCTTGACTTTTGCAACTATATATAAAGGACCTTCAGGTGCCTTGATAGTTTCACTAGAATCAAATGTGATGGAAGGTTCTTTAGGGATTTTCTGCTACTCTACAAAGTTAATCACATTCGGAGTCATAGACACAAGATCATCAGGTGAGACAGAGGAATCATTAGTATCAATTGAATTAGAGGTATGAGAAGGTAACGGATCAGTAAAAATCTGAAGATTTTGGTTAGGAGGAGCTACAGATGTATTGCCTTTATCATTCACACCAGAAATAGAGATAGTATTATTATCAATCAAATCTTGAATTTTACCCTTTAAAGCAAAACATTTTTCAGTATCATGCCCAGGTTGACGATGGAATTGACAAAAAGATTTGTTATCAAAATAGGGTGAATTAATCTTTGTAGGATCTATTTGCCTTATAGGAGGAAGAGTAAGCACATTTTGTTCCAATAACTTATTCATAATACTATGCAATGATTCATTCAAAGGAGTAAACTTTCTTTCTTTCTTGAAAAACTTAGAAATAGGAGGCACACCTGATGCTGCATTCACATTGTTGTTGATGATGTTTTCATTGAATTTAATGGACTCTCTGTTCGGTTTAAACTTCCCAAATGGTTGTTGACTACTATCACCCTTATCACTCAGAGCCATAGGATTTGCTTGTTCCATTTGACTCACAGTCAGTTGATAATTGTGAAGAGTTGCACACAACTGTTGGAAAGAAGTAAACTCAAAAAATAGAAGTTTTTCTCTAATATCTTTTTGTAAATTAGAAATAAAGATTCTTTGAATATCATTGTCAGGCATTGGAAAAGAAATTTGAGCATACAAATGCTTATATCTACCAATGAAATCAGTCACTTTTTCTTTAACACCTTGTTTATAATGCATTAAATCAATCAAAGTAACTTTAGGACTTATATTGTTTTGAAATTGTTGAATGAAAGCATTTGCAAGTTGTTCGAAAGAAGTAATAGAATAGGAAGGCAACGAGCAATACCATTGTAGGGCTTTGTCTCTTAATGTTCTAGTAAACATTTTTGCAAGCAACCTTTGGTCATAAGCAAAATCAGTACATATTGTTTGAAAAGTCTTAACATGTGTTAGAGGATCACCCTTACCATTATAAAGCTCCAAATGCGGAATTTCAACATGCTTAGGGGGAATAGCTGGAACAATGTCAAGAGAAAGTGGGCTCGCAACATCAAATGTGGGCACACTAAACTTAGATTGATTCATAGAGGCAATTTGTTGCTGTAAAGAAGAGACAGTTTGTGCAAGATTGTTAATGGTTGCTTCAGTCGAAGAATTCATATTAGACGTGTTAGATTGTGATAGAGGTATTATGTTATTGAAAGAAGGTATTGATTGAGAGTAGGGTGGCGGGACACTATGATAGTTAGTCATAGGAGATGATTGGAAAAGAGGAGCACTACAAGGAGGAATGGAATGGTTAAATGAATTGCCCCCTTGTGCCAGGTTCATTTGCGGAGATGTAATAGGAACACTCATTGAAGGAATGAATGAAGAAGTCGGATTAAATGAAGGAAGAGGGTTAATTGAAGAAGAAGGATTGCCCCCATGACTAGTGATCATAGGAGGAATGTCTTGTATTGAAGTAGTCATTATGTTTGATGTAAAAGTAGGTAGACTAGCAATAGAAGTTGTTAAAGGAATAGAATGACTAACTTGAGTAGGAGGTTGTGTATAACCCAAAGTTTTGGCACAACTCTTCATAGGCATCACATTTGAATCCACAATGTGTGCAATACCATGCAAAATATCTATTCCATTCTTATCACTTTGAAGCATACGTTTTAGACCCTCAATTAAGGGAAGAGCTTGACTATCAGGGTATTCTTGAGACATCCATTGTTGAAAATCGTCAAATTGGTTATCCAATTTTGAAAGTTGTTCTTCAGAAACCTCATGGAGAGCTTCTTCATCATTAGGAAGATTAGAGGAATTAACCGTGTCCTCGTTAAAAAGGCCATTCAAATTAGGTTCCATCTCCTCAGTAATTAAACCTTGGAAAGACTTAATTCTAAGGCTTCGTCTAACGGGAATAGTGTAAGTAGGGCTTATTGTTGTAAAACTCATGCACTAAAGAGAGAGAAGATTTTGAATTTTAGAGGAAGCAAATTTCAATAAAATCAGCCAATCTCCTAGATTTAAGCTGTTAAATGCAATCAGGACAATCTCCCGAAATTTCAAAAAAAATGTCTGGGACCGTGGCGAACGGAGTGCACACGGTTTGCGCAACTTTTTTTGAAATTTTCAAGGATGAAAGTTACGATGATTTTAAAGCTAACCTGAAACAATTGAGTGATTTTACGATCTGTAGATAGGCCAAATTAAAGTTGCAATCTCAAAATTGAACCCTACCAAGATTGTTGGAAAATGCAAAATTTGAATTTTGAAAAAGAGAGGGAAACTGAAATTTTGAATTTTATGATTTTAGAGGGAATACTAAAAGCAATGCAGGTTTTGAAATTTAAAAATTGACTCAATTTCACACAAAATTCAATTTTGAAAGTGGAAATCAAGGTTGTTGTAATTAAACATTTAATTTCAAAAGTCACAAATTGCAAAAATTTGAATAAAGCACTGAAATTTCGAATGAATGCCAACACACTTTTCAGATTTAGGATAGTAAGAAACACAATTTTGACATGAATTTCAATTTCAACAATTTTTTGAATGATTAGAAGCCTTAATCCAAGCAATCGCTAGACCAACTTTGACTATAATTTTGAAAGTGTTAGAATTGATGAAATCAGCCAAAATTCTAGATTTTAGCAGAAAAATACAGTAAGATCTAACTCCCAAAATTTCGAAAAAAATGTCGGGGACAATGGCGCCTGGGGTGCACACAGTCCTCGCAACTTTTTTCCAAATTTTCAGGGATGAGAGATATTATGATTTTGTTGTGGAATCCAAAGTTACAGCCGATTTGGAAGTATTTTGATCAGTGAAATCATCAGTCAAAGGCTGAATCAAGAGGGTTTTAAAAATTAGGGTTTTGACACTTAACCACTTAATTTTCAAAATTAAAGCACATATATGATTTGATAATTTGCAGTAGAAGGGTAGATCTGAAACAAGCATTAACAATTAAACATTTCACAAGCTCAATTACTATAAAGAATATTTAGGGTTTTGTGCAATTAACCTCTAAAATTTGCAAAAGATCAAACATGGAAATGTAATTAAGGAAGAAAATTTTTCGGATCTAACCATGAATAATCAGAATTAGAATGTTCATGTCAGGTTCACCAAAATGTAAAGTGGAAAATCGAACCCTAGGTGTTCTCCCCCACTCCAAGGAGAAAGGGGGTCACTAGGATTGACGGTTTTCACTTAGGAGGGACTTTACATTCAAAAGAGGGGTTGAAACCCACAAGATCCAATCCCACACAATGCAGGATTGGATTCTAAATGAGTTTCAAGGGTTGAGACATCAAGGATACCCTCTTTTGTAAAGAATGTAGATAGAAGATTGAACTAGGAATGTATGTAGAAGCAAGAAAGATTCGCTTATAAATAGAGATAGGGATACAGGATGAAGCTGCGGACCTGGAATTAGCAGTAAAATGTCGAGATGATGCTGTTCTGCAAATTTGAGCGAAAGTTGATGGGACGATGGCGCCCGGCGTGCACACGGTCCTCCGAAAAATCCGTGAAACGAAGGGGGATCTGTTCGTCTCTGCACAAGGATTCCAGATCTTCAATTACAGCCGCGTACCTGCAACCTACACACAGAAAAGAGAGGACGATTGGGGGGTTAGGGATTAGGGGTTTGCCTTTAGGTCAAACCCCGATTTTGGAATTAACCAAGAAATGAGAATGCTGTAAATGTAAATGTTTGTAATGTAAACAAGTACTGATACCTTGTTGTAAGAATGTTTGTATTCTTACATGCGAAGGTGTAAATGTATGTTGTATTTTGTATGTTGTAAGTGATCTCCTCTTCAATGGTTGAATCCTTGTCTTGAATGCAACACCTAGCCTTGAATGGAGACTTAGAATGCTCAATTGCTTGAAGGAATGCTTGAATGCTTGAATGTTTGAATATCGCTTCTGCCTCTTGCTTGCATATGTCTTTCTTTTTCTTCTTGCCTCCTCAAATGGGAGGGGAAATGTAGTTTATATACTTTTCAATTAGGGTTGATAGACTGATTTTTCTGACCTTGGGCCGACTAGGAAACAATATTTTCCAATTTGCAAACTTAAAGACCCGAAGCCCCATAAGAGACCGGGCCCAAAATAGGGCCAGGGACCAGGGCGCTAGGCGCCATGGTCCCACCTCTAGGGACAATAGGTTGCAAGGAGGATCAGGCCAGGGTGCTAAAAAATGCAGTTTTTGGTGTCATAAATAGGTTTCGGGGTCTCCATTCAGGTTCAATGTTGCGTCGCCATCGTGAAGACCCAAATGCAGTCGAAATTGCAAGTGTCACAATTTTAGGACGCTACAGAAGTGAACTCTCCTCCTCTATCAGATCTAAGACATTTCAATTGTCTTCCTGTTTCATTTTCAACTCTTTCCTTGTACCATTTAAACATTTGAAAAGCTTCTGATTTTTCTTTTAAAAGCATAACTGACATCATCCTTGAGTAATCATCCACAAATAATATGAAATATTTATCACCATAATAACTTTGAACTTTCATGGGACCACAAAGATCAATGTGTGCTAGATCTAAAATTCCTTTAGAAGTGTAGGACTTACTTGTAAAGCTTAATCTTGTCATCTTACCCATCTGGCATCCTCAGCATATAGCATTCTCAGGCTTTTCTAGACTCGGTAGACCTCTTACTCAGTGCTTCTTACTTATTTTGATCAGATTATCAAAATTTACATGACAAAACCTTTTATGCCATAACCAGGTATCATCTATCTTTGCATAAAGATACTTGTTCCGAGTTGAGTCAAGATGAAATGTATTACCTTTTGTTTGTGTCCCGGTAGCAGCTAACTTTCCATGCTTGTCATGAACTTTGACAATTCCTTTATGAAATTCTATTCGGTATCCTGTATTGTTTAGCTGTGCTACACTCAAAAAATTGTATTTCAATCCTTCAACCCAGTATACATCATCGCATTTAGCATTATCAAGAAGTGTTATAGATCCTTTACCTTTCACCGGATATGGTGCATCATTACCAAATCTTACATAGCCTCCATCATAGTCTTCTAATTTAACAAACTTGTGTTTATCACCTGTCATGTGATGTGAACATCCACTGTCTATGATCCAAGAATAATTATTATTTATGTGAGATATTAGGGCTTTCTCTTCATACCTTTCTTCATCTGATCCATCTTTAATAGCCACATAAACAACTTCCTCAGTATCAGTTTCATCAGATTTATCATCGTTGGATTCCTCATCAGCTACTAGGCATGTCTTTCTGTCTCTCCTTCTGAAGTCTCGGTGTCCTCTGTATTGGTTGTCTTTCTGCCTGTTATCTCAGTATTCTCTCTTTTCACTAGATTCTTTGTCAGGACAGTTAGAAGCCATATGTCCTATTTTATCACAATTGAAACATTTTAAAGGTAGCTTTCCTTTATACTTACCTTTTCCTCTTAGTAACCTTCTGGCTAATAATGCTTCAAACTCTTCTTGCTTCTTGATTTCCTCATACAGTTTGTGCACTTCTTCCATGTTCTTACGAAATCTTTCACTTGCTCCACTATGATTCCCTTTAGAGTACTTACTCATTCTATCATTGTAATCATCAAATTCACCAATATGAAAAGAATTGAATGCAGATTCTACTTTATTTACCGAAGACCCACTGCTATCAAAATTACTTAACTCAAATGCATGTAGCTTACCAATAGTAACATCCAATGAAACTGGCATGTTAGGTACAGACCTCAATTCATTGATTGCAGAGACTTGAATGGCATAAGTAGGTAGAAGGGTTCTCAACAACTTACTTGTTACATCCTTTTCTTTAATAGTTCCTCCTGCTCCTTTAATTTGATTGACAGTCTCCTTTAACCTTGTATTGTATTGGGTTATGTTATCACCTTCATTCATTCTCATGGATTCAAGTTGTCCTCTTAGACTATCTACTTTTTCTCTTTGAACATGTTCATCACCGCCATACACAGATATGAGCTTGGTCCACATTGCTTTTGCATCATTACAACCTTCTAGATCATTAAACTCTGAGTTGGTCAATGCTGATGTTATTTTAATCATAGCTTCAATATGCTCTTGCTTTGCCTTTATCTCTTCCAAGGTCATCAGGTTGGTGCTTGGTGGTATGTAATAATTCTCCAAATAATATGTTGCATATTCTCCAATTCCTGATAAATGCAACTTCATCCTTTTCTGCCATGTGGAGAAACTTGACTTGTTCAGCTTTGGTGCATCCCTTTTATACATCTTTGGATCTTTGCCTCAAGTACCTTTAAACTTTTCTTTCGGAGTCCAAAGCTCTGATACCAATTGTAAAGTTCTGATGCCAATAGCTAACAAGATGAGAGGGGGGGGGGGGTGAATCATACAAACTTAATCTTCCATAAAATCAACAGATTCAATCTCGGTAACTTAAACTTCAGCAATATAACCAAAAACTGCTAAACATGCAAACTGATAAACACATAATCATCATAACACATATAACACCAGATTTAACGTGGAAACCCAAATAGGGAAAAACCACTGTGGGATTTTGGACCCACTAAGAAATATACTCTTCTAGAGTATGCTTACTTAAAAGAAAATCCTGTTAAAGATTACAAACACATTGCTAGATGTGACCCAGTTAAGGGAGTTCCCTCAGATCTGTTAGGATCTTCACTTTGTTAGAAGTGACCTTGTTAAAGGATTTCAAACACTCAACTAGAATGTCACCTTGCTAGAGGATTTACAAATAAGACTGTTAAGTCCACTCGGTTAAGAGATTTTCTGTCACTTACAAAATAAACAACAGTAATAAATATATTTGCAACTTCACATCTAAAATGCTAAAGAAGATTCTTATTTTCTCAAAAAAATCTTGTCATAGGACTTATCTTGTCCCTCTGCTAGGCTCCTTACTCTGTTATTCAAACATGTCTTCAAGCTTTTGTGCTCGGTAATCACTATGTAGCATCCCTATGCTTACACTTGCCCGCATACATTGTTTATCAACAATTTCTTATTTATAAACAATTTGCTAACCACTGAATCTCCTTGATCACATTTCCCATGATCAATCTTAGCCATTAGATCTTCAATCTTGACTAGGTTCAATGTATCTTTCAATTTGAAAATGTTTTACCTTGCCTAGGGACTTGCATTCCTTTCTTGTAACTTGCACAAGGTTATTGCAGTTCAATCTGCACTGTAGATCTTCCTGCTGATCTTCTATTGCCATAGATCCTTAACAAACTTCATGCACGACATACCAATCATTTATAAAACTCCAACTCATCAACATCCTTTATTAAATAATGCTTTTATCCATCCAATGCGATCTCTCATAACTCGGTTGCAACTCGGTAAATACTAAAATTTACTCGGTAGACATTCTGCCTTCATTTACCAATATCGATAACCTTAGGGTTTATCGACTAGGTTCTTTACTTGGTGACATAGTATAGTATTAACCTTACAATCAACAACATATGTAGGATATCAAAGCAATCTAAACATCATGATCTCATCATTGTCTAACTCGGTAATAGTTACCTATTGAATAACTTATTTCTCCCCTTTCTTATCACATTCTTTTTGTGTCTTTTACCAATATCTTAATTCTCTTCAAATCAATCTTCTCAAGATATGGCAACATCATACTGAATCAGAAAATCAATTTCTTGACATCAATGAAAAAATAATGTTATAAAGATAGTTATCATCCCTTTTCAATTATATCAAATAATCTTCAATAACCCTCTCAGTATCCTTAATGAATATCAACAATCTCCTTCTATTGAAATGCCAACACCTGATCCACCGCTAGCATCAAGACCATGTGGCTAAGCTAGTGTCGTCACCTAAGAAACTAAAAGGCCACTCAAAGAGTGAATAGACAATATAGTTCATGATGTTTCCTTTACAAAAATTTCTTGAGGTTGTACTAGAGGTGGGAAAGCAATGTGAGGAGGGGGAACATATGGGCCCTGTACTACTCGAACTACCTCAGGTCTATCCTGGGGCATACCTCCGCCAATGCCCTAGAAATATCTCATATTGAAGTAGTTGACATGCTTACCTATCACAAACTTGACATATATTTTATTAATAAAATAAAAAGGCACATCGAGATTGTTGTTGGCTGCTTTATAAATAATGATCCACCAACGATCCCATAAGTTATTTCACATATCTATTAGGAACCAGGAAGGACAATTGAGAGGGGTGGGGTGAATCAGTTGTCAATAAATTAAAACCCAAAACTAATTATTCCAACTTGAAACTCAGTGCCAGTAAAATAGATTAACAGTTATATTAATACCGGTATAACTCAATGTATGAAACAGAAAGAGAAATAACATCCACAACACATGACATAGATATTTTGATGTGGAAACCCGGTAAGGGGAAAAACCATGGTGGGAAACCTTACCCACAATCAGATGATACTACTGCAGATAGTAAGTGAATACAATAATGGGGTTTGCACATGCAGAAAGGCCAATCGCTTAGAGCTCACTGCTCAATCACAAAATAGGAGTCACACTGACTACAATTGGATGGTTAAATCCAACAACAATGTATTGCTTCAATATAGCATCTGGAATGCTGGATTCAGTACCGGTTTAAGATCTGCCCATGAGTGCAAAACACCTTCATAACCTTTCCTTCAACTTTCAGATAGTGTCTGTGTGATTTGCACAAGGATCTTCTCTTCACAATGATCTTGAATATTCACACACACTCATCATATCTAATCTTCAGTAAGATCTTACAATTATTTATACAAAACCTAAGACCTCATCATAAGGTCGGCTCACTAAAGATATTGCATTTAAATCAATTACAAATAAGTGTTGATGCGATATAATATGTTGGCCTCAATGCATTTACACATTATTCAATCGATAAACCATTTCCAAAACGTGTCGTGCAGATCTAGAATAGATATCATGTACCGGTCCATAACCTTGACCTATCTGTCGGTAAAGACAAATATGTGAACTCGATTAGACCAATAAGAAAAATACCAAATCCCAACATACAATCCATGTCTTCGACATAACCAAATGATTTCCAGATGATAATAAGTCATCATCACTGCCGGTGAACCATATAACCTGCCAGTGAAGCATATACCGGTGACTGTGCATAAGCCAATATCCATGTCAGGACCACAATGTGACGATTCAACAATAAACCAATATAACCATAGTGCTAAATCAACAATGTAGACCTCTAAGAAGATAAGTGTTGACATCAATGACAAAACCAATGCAACACATGATGAAGTCATCCATAATACCAACAATCTCCCCCTTTGGCATTGATGGTAACACTAGATGGAAATACATCTAAGTGCCAAAAACAAAATGCCAAAAACCAACAATCTCCCAAAATAGATCAATACAAAGTTCTATAACAAAATTGAAACCATATAACCAAAACCAAATACATTTCTCCTCAAGAATACATATCTCCCCAAAGTGATGTTTTTCCATAGATATCTCTTCCCCTTTGACATCAAATGCCAAAGCAGTTAAGAATAAAAAATTCAGAACATAACAGATAGCTGACTACTCATAGTTCTCCTTCATCAAGACCAGAAAAAAGATTTTTCTGTTAGTCTTTGCTGGTTTGATGCAAATCTTCATCATTTAAGTCTCTGCTGGTGGGGAAATTACCCCAAGCTTCTCTCTAAGATATTCAAATGTTTCCTTAGGCAAAGGCTTTGTAAAAATATCCGCAATTTTCTCTTTAGTATTCACATAAACCAATCTCACTTCATTTGCTTCAACATTCTCTTTCTGAAAATTATACTTAATAGAAACATGCTTTATTTTAGAGTGAAATACCAGATTCTTTGATATATCAATTGCTGCTGAATTATCACAATGAATAATTATTTGTTCTTTGCATTTTACTTTGATATCCTTCAACATTTGCTTGATCCATAATACCTTAGTGCAATTAGTTGCTGTTGCAACATATTCTGCTTCTGCTGTAGATAATGATATACAAGTCTGCTTCTTGCTTATCCATAAAATTAACCTTTTGCTAAGAAAGAATGCACCGCTTGTGGTACTCTTTCTTTCATCTACATATCCTGCCCAATTTTCATCTGTATATACACATAAATCAAAATTGTCATGCTTAGGATACCATAAACCAAGATTTGATGTGCCTTGTAGGTACCGAAAAATCCTTTTTACTGCTAATTCATGATTTTTTTTAGGATTGCTTTGAAATTTAGAAACAATACACACTACATTCATTATATCAAGTCTAGTTTATGTCAAATACAGTAATCCTCCAATCATATATTTGTACCTTGTCAGATTTATAGAAGCTGAATCATCCTTTAATGTGAATTTATCTGTTGTAGTCATAGGAGTGCTTACCGGTTTGGAGTTTTCCATACCAAATTTATTCAAAAATTCCTTCAAGTATTTTGTTTGACATATGAATATACCTTTATCTGTTTGAGAAATCTACAAACCTAGAATTTTTTTTATCTCTCCAATCATAGATATTTCAAATTCTTTTTGCATCTTGTTAGCAAAGTCTTTACATAACCCTTCTTGACCTCCAAAAATGATATCATCCACAAATACTTCAATAACCAAAATATCATCATTGGTGATTTTGTAATACAAATTACTATCAACATTACCTTTAGTGTATCCAAGCTTTAAAAGATATTTATCCAATCTAGAATACCAAGCTTTGGGAGCTTGCTTCAATCCATATAGAGCTTTCCTTAACCTGCAAACCATATCCTTGTCATCTGTTAATGAAAATCCATTAGGCCGTTCAATGAAAACTTCCTCTTCAAGATCTCCATTCAAAAATGAATATTTTACATCCATCTGATAAACTTTATAGTTCTTGTGAGCTGCAAATGCAAGAAATAGTCTAACCGCTTCAATTCTGGCTACTGGTGCAAAGGTTTCATTATAATCAATTCCTTCTTTTTGTGAATAACCTTTACAAACTAACCTTGCTTTGTTCCTGATTACTTCACCATGTTCATTAAGTTTATTTCTATATACCCATTTAGTTCCAATTACATTTTTGTTTTTAGGCCGGGGAACTAATGTCCAAGTATTATTCTTTTCAATCTGTTCTAAGTCTTCTTACATTGCTTTTATCCAATGTTTATCTTGACATGCTTCAACAATTGATGCTGGTTCAACTTGAGAAATTAAACATACCTCTTCATTTGCCAATCTTCCTCTAGTCATAACACCTTGATTTTTATTTCCAATTATCTGATTTTCTAAATGATTCAATCTTACATACTTGGGTTTATTCTGATTTCCACTTACAGGCAGTTGTTCTTCAGTCATAGTTGATTTTTCTGATGATGCCGGTGTGACTGGTTCTTCACTCTGTATTAGTTCATTTATGATCATTTCTACTACTGGTTCTACAGATCTTGATTCTCCTCTAAAATGTTCATCTATCTTCACATTAGTACTCTTAAAGATTTTTTGCAATCTTTTATTATAACATCTATATGCCTTGCTTCTAGTTGAATAACCAAGAAATATTCCTTCATCACTTATAGGATCAAATTTTCCAATAGACTCATCTCTCATAATATAACATTTGCTTCCAAATATTCTGAAGTATTTAAGAGTAGGAGTATGACCAAACCATAGTTCATAAGGGGTCTTACCAGTTTCACTTTTGATGTGAACTTTGTTGAAGGTATAAACCGTTGTATTCATTACTTCTCTCCATCACACATGAGGTAGATTTGCTTCCATCATCATGGTTCTGGCTACATCTAGTATGGTTATGTTCTTCCTTTCCACAACTCCATTCTGTTGGGGTGTCCGGGGTGCTGATAGTTGTCTTTTGATTCCATTCTCCTCACAAAATGAATTGAATTCCCTAGATGTAAATTCTCCTCCTTGATCAGATCTCAAACATTTGATTTTCTTGCTTTTTTATTTTCTACCATTTCCCTGTATATCTTGAATCTTCCAAAAGCTTCTGATTTCTCCTTGAGAAAAGTAACCCAACACATTCTAGAATAATCATCAATTATTAGCATAAAGTATCTATCTCCCTGAAGACTTCTTGTTCTTGCTGGACCACATAAATTAGTATGAATTAAATCAAGAATATTATTGGATTTCTCAGAAATGCTCTTAAATGTTGTTCTAACTTGCTTTCCCATTTGACATTCCTTACATACTAGATTATGAGGTTTCACAATCTTAGGTAAATCCCTTACTGCCTTAGTTTTTTTTTTTTTTTGATAAAAGTGGAAAATCCACTAAACTTATATTAATTAAAAGGAAAGTTTACATCAGGTTCAGACATGGCATACTAGCAGGAAAGAACCCACAAGAAAACCTCTAGTTGTAGTCATTTTAAAACTTATAATAGAGATATATAGAGCCCTTACAACAAATATGCTGATGAAAATCCCCACCCTCCTACTACTACTAATTTCTACAAAAAGTCCTATCGGACAACTTCAAACTAGAATAACTCCAATCGAAGAAGAGATGAACTTGAAGAAATACACGATAGCTGAATGCGGGAAAATATTCTTTCAGAACCAATGCTAACCATTTCAAACAAAAAAGGAGCCATGTTGCCTGCAACCTTGCAAAAAACCAAAACCACCAGCTACACCAAAGACAATATGTTAGATATCTAGGAACCAGGAACTAGAGCTCTCTTCTGGTGGCAGATGAGAAGAGAATGGAGGTGAAATCACCCTTAGAGGAAATTCCACACAAGCAGGAGCAGAGCACAAAAAACCCAAAGAGATTAATGAATGTAGAGCCTGAAAAACAACCCATGCTTTATCCACAAAATGGCCAGGAGCCAAATACAACAAAAAATCCATAGAGGCTCTAGTAGTTTCCAAGGAATCACATATCAATCCCATTCACAACTGATGAAGAAAATGACCAAACCAACCATTAGCCAAAAGATCATGGCGAGGAAGAAAACCCCCGTAATAAAAAGAGCCCATATCAAACCAATAACTATCCAATGCAGAAGAGACCAACTCCCAATTGCACACTGTCGGAAAGACAAATGAGGATACCAAGAGGCAAACTAAATCCATATCGAGTAGAACATCAAAACAAATAGTAATAAAATGAGAGAGAAGCTCATCATAAGAAATTTGGCGATCAACCTGTAACCACCGACATCCCAAAAGCCTGCGAAGCTCAAAGTCCACTACACGAGTAAACATATTGAAAACCTTGCCAAGTTAACAGAATTGTCCTCAGTTGCATCTTCTTCCCCTAGCGATCGAGCTTCTAACCCCACTCTATACGCTCCACATGGAAGAAAGGATGACATTTGCAAGATGAAGGGCACTGAAAAACCAGAAAGAAAAACACAAAAAACTGCTTTTGCAAATGATAGAAAAGAAGTGTATTTGAAGGAGAAAAACTACTGAATTTCCCAAAAAGATACTAAAAAAATCGATACCATCATGCTTGCAAACAATTCGCACAAATTTAAAATCCTTCCAATAAAAACCATTAGTGACTCTCCCACAAGTAAGGGTACCAACAACCAAAATAAATAATCCGTAAGCCAAATTTGTCAGACCCGGACAAGCACAAGGCGGCAGCAAATAGATATTAATCATCGGAGGATAAAACCTTAGGAACGTACTGGCGGCTTGAGGAGACGAAGCATGCAAAAAAAGAATGAAGGACTGAAGGATAATGATTGCACAATACACACATGCCACAGCCTAAACTTGTTATAAATGACAATAATACTGACAAGACTTAAATTCAAATCAAAATTGGAAAGCAAAACCTAAGGAAATCTGACCCCGATCTGAGATAGAAAAACATTTGAAGCATAAGAGCAGACATCCAAAAATTACCAAATAAAATCATTTAACTCGAAGTGCCCAGGATATACATCCCATTGTGCAGCTTGAATCAATGTGCACCAAATATAAACAAAAGATGTAAGCCATATGTGAGGAAGAATCATCTTAACCAAATAATGTCCATAAATTTCATGCCCATATAAGTATGCCGATCAGAAAGTGTGTAAACCATATTAAGAGCAAGCTGATAAAATATACTTCCACCCAAAAATATCTTTCCAATCCTTAAAAAATACACACATTAACATCTAACCCATATGCAGAAGTGTATAAATACTCCAAATGTAGATAGAAATAAAGCCTTCTATCAACACATGAAGAACATATACAATACTGAACTGAGAAGAAGATAATATGAACACTTCAATAAGAAATGAAGATAAGAACATAAGATTTTAACATGTATTGCCACCAGAAAAAACACCTCTCCAATCCTCAAGAAATACATACATTAACCTCTAACCCAATTGCAGAAGTGTAAAAATACTCCATATGTAGATAGGAATAAACAACCTCCTATTAACCCATGACGAACAGATACATTCTAAACTGAGAAGAGGATAATATATATATTTCAACAAGAATGAAGAAAAATAACTCAAAATAGATAACTTAATCTTAGGGATGAGGCATATACTCAAGGAGGACGTTTTGAGGAATGTTGCCTACTACTATATTCTTATGAATAGCAGCCGAGTCAATAGCCAAATTAGCAGGAAATCTACCAATTTATTTAACTCACGAAAACAATGAGATAATACATAAGTATCAAAAAAGGATAATTTCTCCAAAATATGATCAATCAAATACTTCAAATGCCAACAATTACTTTTGCATTTCAACACACTTTGGATAACTACCATTGAATCCCCCTGGATGGAAAGGTGTTTGATACCAAGGGAAATAGCCAAATCATCCCAAGTGACAAAGCTTGACATTCGGCGAAATTGTTTGATTGAGACCCAAGGGCATGACATTGAGTAGCAATTAGGACAACATTATGATAAAAAATGGCCATACTAGCCCCAGCCAGACCCAGATTCCCCCTAGAAGCACCATCAACATGGTGTTTGAAATGACCCAAAGGAGGAGGAGCCCAGTTTGCCACAATTCTCTTCGATTTAAAAACTAGACCCTTTGCAATTGACCCATGAGAAGGGATGCAAGACAGAGATTTCCATGTCCTAGTGATCATGCCATCCCAATGGGAAAAAGATGTCAGATTTTCTAAATTTTTATGAATATATGACAAGGCCACCTTCGAGATAGAAGCCTCTATCTTGACTAAGATATCAGAGAGTGAAGAGGATGACTTTTTAAAGATCCTATTATTTCTCTCTAACCAAATGTTCCAAACAATAATCGATGGAGCTATGATTCAAAGACAGGCATAAAAGGAAGAGGAAAACAAAAAAGGCCAAGCTCTAAAGTGAGAGAGAAGGTCCCCACTAGTAACAAAAGAAAGGCCTAGCTTCTTAAAAAACCAATTCCAACATCCTAGAGCAAAATCACAATGAAGAAAAAGATGAGATGACGATTCCAATTTCTGCTTACACAAAACACAAGGGAAAATGATA